>NW_019524528.1:0-2193 GCF_002814215.2 Seriola lalandi dorsalis | reverse complement strand
ACACACACACACACACACACACACACACACACACACACACACACACACACACACACACACACACACCCATTTACACAAGGTAAATGAGACTAAATGTTATAAATGTAAGTTTGACTGACAGGCTGTAAACCATCTATCTGACCATCCAGGCTGTAAGTGCACCATCTGTTTCTTTACAGCAAGATTTAATCAAGCTTAATGAATGTGTTCTAAAGCTTCGGATATGAGGAAGAAAAAGTACAAATTAAATGAAACATGTAGATTGTAGCCGTGGGCACAAATGTCTGATATCTGATAACAGCTGTGTGGAAGCAAGCTTTTTAATGAAACACTAAAAGTAACTACTTCTAAGAAATTTAAACTGATGATGGCGTTTGGTCGACTTTTTCTTCTTCTTGCTTCTTACTCAGTAATAAGTGTAGTCGTGGTAATGTGTAGTAGTTCATTTTCCTCTCATCCATTCCTGTCACGCTGTATTTTTAGATTGTTAAATGTCCCTTTAACATTTAACATCTCACATTTAAACTCTCTACATGTGACGTCTTTCTTTCTTTTCATTTCTTTCAACATTGATTGTTTTGTGTGTGTGTGTGTGTGTGTGTGTGTGTGTCAGCATTTGTGTGCTCACGTGACGGTTTGCTGGAGCGTATCTAAACATCTGTACACTTCTGTGTGTGTGTGTGCGCGCGCGCGCGTGTCTGTATATGTGTGTGTTTGTGCAGTCAGGTTAATTAAGATATAGAAACAATTGAATCTGTCTCTGGAAGATGGATAACAACAGGGAGCCACATTAATACTTAAAGCTGCTGCCATGGCAACACAGCTTGACTGGCAGTATGAACAAAAAATGAGAGGCCTGCTACATACTCTCACACACACACACACACACACACACACACACGAAGTATGCCCAGGACATCAACATGAAGGAGTGCAAGTGGTGTGTGTGTATGGATGTGTGTGCGCAGCCCCACACCATACACAGTACTTAAATAACCCATAAAGCACATGCACGCACACACAAGCACGCACGCACACACACACACACACACACACACAGACACACACACACAGACACATATCCAGAATCAAATGTGACGTGTTGGACCATCCCCAAAACGCAAGACAACGCTTCTACCACAACATTTTCAGTACCGACACACTGTTAGTGCTGTTGCTGTCAAACACATAATCCACCTATGATGTGCTGTATGGAACATTATGTGTATGTAATTGCACATGCATATGTTATCTGTACATCATGATGATGATTAATAAGAAATAATAAAGTGAATATTTTTATGATGATCAGTAAATATCAGCAGCCGTTGTACACAATCTAAATGAGGTCCTGTTCTTTTCCCCTCAGACACACACACACACACACACACACACACACGAAGTATGCCCAGGACATCAACATGAAGGAGTGCAAGTGGTGTGTGTGTATGGATGTGTGTGCGCAGCCCCACACCATACACAGTACTTAAATAAGCCATAAAGCACATGCACGCACACACAAGCACGCACACACACACACACACACACACACACACACACACAGACACACACACACAGACACATATCCAGAATCAAATGTGACATGTTGGACCATCCCCAAAACGCAAGACAACGCTTCTACCACAACATTTTCAGTACCGACACACTGTTAGTGCTGTTGCTGTCAAACACATAATCCACCTATGATGTGCTGTATGGAACATTATGTGTATGTAATTGCACATGCATATGTTATCTGTACATCATGATGATGATTAATAAGAAATAATAAAGTGAATATTTTTATGATGATCAGTAAATATCAGCAGCCGTTGTACACAATCTAAATGAGGTCCTGTTCTTTTCCCCTCAGACACACACACACACACACACAATACACACAGTATGCACAGACGATGTCACGGATCACATAAATAATGAAAAACATACACACACACACACACACACACACACACACACACACACACAGAAGCTCATCCAAGGGGATGCTGAGTTTTGCTCAATATTTATTACCTGTTTCATTTTTCACTGTGACACTGTGTATGTGTGTGTGTGTGGGCCAACCAGCTCCATCTGTCACTCCAGGTGGCCACTTACACCTGGGCGCACACACACACACACACACACACACACACACACACACACACACACACACACACACACACACACACA
>NW_019524527.1:36804-37389 GCF_002814215.2 Seriola lalandi dorsalis | reverse complement strand
TCACATCTGGATCCTGCAGGTTGTTGTCACTCAGGTCCAGTTCTCTCAGGTGGGAGGGGTTGGACTTCAGAGCTGAGGCCAGAGAAGAACAGCTGATCTCTGTCAACAAGCAGCTCTTCAACCTGAATAAAGAACAAAAGATGGAGATAAAATCATTGATAATCAATCAGATATGTCCTAATCAATGATCTTCTCTGGAGTAGAGTGTGTCAGCCTTTGCCACACATCATCCAAACATCTGCACAACATTCCCAGCTGTTGCCGTCCAGCCGTTAAAATGGAGGTTGTCTTATATTATAATTACCTGGTCATTCATTACAACATATATTCCTTATGACCAGTGAGATTACAGTATTTTACAGCGTTGCATTATGGGTTGTATGTAGCCTTCCAATGTTGTAGTGAGTCTTAGTTAATCAACCAGCAATCAGCAAGTGTTCTGTTCCTCCAGAAGCTGCAGGAGGTTCTGGAGGCTGCTGTCACATGTTCTGCTGCCACAGAGGAAATAAATTCATGAGGAGTGAAAACGAGTTCACAGCGTCTCCTGACGTCTTCACAACAGAAACCAACCGCAGAGAAAATCTG
>NW_019524527.1:35698-36784 GCF_002814215.2 Seriola lalandi dorsalis | reverse complement strand
CCAGTTCTCTCAGGTGGGAGGGGTTGGACTTCAGAGCTGAGGTCAGAGAAGAACAGCTGATCTCTGACAAACTACAGTTCTTCCATCTGAATAAAGAAAGAAAGATGTAAATCAAAGTCATTGATCATTGATCAGATGTGTCCAGAAGGAAAGTGAAAGTTGTTTTGTCAGGATGTTTTCAGTGTTTCTTTAGTGTAATTCTCATTTGAGCCACAAGAGGCAGCAGTTCACCACCACCTCAGTCTGAACAGAACTACAAATATTCATGTTTCTACCAGGTGATTTCTCTTCATTGACTCTGAACACAATGTTCATACAGTTTATTGTGTGTTGTCAGTTCTAATCTCACTGTCATGTCTCAGTTTAAATGAATCGTCTCTGACAGGCGCTGTGCTGCACCTTCCCTCTGCTCAGTGCAGGGAAACCTGTCCTGGTACAATCCATTGGACATAAAGGGTTTCAGAGGGCAGCGGTGTCACTGTCACGCTGTGTCTGAAAGCCCCATTAGGGTCGGGCTCTCAACAACCGCTCATCCAAACCACTTCACAGAGGACACAGCACTAACTCAGGTCCTCAGCTTCACACTCACCAAGTCTGAGCTCCATCAGCTGAGCAGTTGTTGAGAAGATCAGAGGACAGAGATTTCTCCATTTATTAGTCGGACATTAGATTCAGCTGTAAGATCTACATCAGAGAACTGACCTCAGAGTCTCCAGTCCACAGTCTGGACTCTCCACAAGGTCACGCAGCTGCTTCACATCTGGATCCTGCAGGTTGTTGTCACTCAGGTCCAGTTCTCTCAGGTGGGAGGGGTTGGACTTCATAGCTGAGGCCAGAGAAGAACAGCTGATCTCTGTCAACCAGCAGCTCTTCAACCTGAATAAAGAAGAAAAGATGGAGATAAAATCATTGATAATCAATCAGATATGTCCTAATCAATGATCTTCTCTGGAGTAGAGTGTGTCAGCCTTTGCCACACATCATCCAAACATCAGCACAACATTCCCAGCTGTTGCCGTCCAGCCATTAAAATGAAGGTTGTCTTATATTATAATTACCTGGTCATTCATTACAACATATATTCCT
>NW_019524527.1:34242-34923 GCF_002814215.2 Seriola lalandi dorsalis | reverse complement strand
TCAACCTGAATAAAGAATAAAAGATAGAGATTTAATAATTGATAATCAATCACATATGTCCTAATTCAGTGGTTCCCATCCTTCAACAACCAACATCTGAACTCGTAACAGTACGAGGCCAAATACTTTTCATCTTTTCACCAGAATGATATTGTTTTGCAGATGATTTGTCGTCAACACCTTGGCAGCCCAGCACTGGGCCCTGGCCCACAGGTTGGGAACCACTGTCCTAATCAATGATCTCTAAAAGGAGCAGAGTGACTTTGTCCTTCTGTTGTTGTGGATCATCATCATGTCACATCTACTCACATCATCCACATGTCAGAACAACATTCACACACCTGTTCATGTCAACACACATTCATCAGCTGCTGCTGACCTCAGTACAGTCTGTCAATATAGAATCAATATCTGATCGGACGTGTTGGACTCAGATCAGTTCATTATCTAACGTATCACATGACCTTCTTCTTCCTGTGTTGGTGTCTCAGCAGGTTCATTAAACATCGTTAAAGGACAGTTTGATGTTTGTGTCTTGAACAGTCACATGTCACATTGTGATGACGAGGTGTTGTGGCAGTGATCCTTCCTGCTCCACACTGACTGTTACGTCTCTTCCTAACACAGCTACTGTCACAATGACGTGATGAGTTCATGTGAAGCTGAATGAAGCTTCAGAGT
>NW_019524527.1:33907-34222 GCF_002814215.2 Seriola lalandi dorsalis | reverse complement strand
TCTCCAGTCGACAGTCTGGACTCTCCAGAAAACCACACAGCTGCTTCACACCTGGATCCTGCAGGAAGTTTCCTCTCAGGTCCAGTTCTCTCAGGTGGGAGGGGTTGGACTTCAGAGCTGAGGCCAGAGAAGAACAGCTGATCTCTGACAAACTGCAGCGACTCAACCTGAATAAAGAACAAAAGATGGAGATAAAATCATTGATAATCAATCAGATATGTTCTAATCAATGATCTTCTCTTTAAAAGGAGCAGAGTGACTTTGTCCTTCTGTTGTTGTGGATCATCATCATGTCACATCTACTCACATCATCCA
>NW_019524527.1:32146-33110 GCF_002814215.2 Seriola lalandi dorsalis | reverse complement strand
TAAAGTGACAGCAGGATATTTCCACTGAGTTCAGCTCAGTGAACAATGACAGGTGGTAAAGATGATCTGTGTTTGATACCTGCTGCTGTCAGCTTCACCATCATCAGCTCGGTACAGATGAACACATCAGCTGATCACACCTGTTTAATATTTCTATTATTTCATATGAAGACGTGCGTCTCAGATGACTGAATGAAGTTTTCACTCTTTTTCAGCACAAAAACACAAAGTGATAAAGTTGAATTAATGTCACCAGAAAGATGTTATCAGTCTGTAGGATCTCCATCTCCAGACTCATGGAAATGGTTTTTAACTATTCCATTATAGAAACGATAACAACAGGAACTCATCAAGATTTTACCAATGAATTCATGAATCCAGAAACAGACGAGATTACTACGTATTTTATTAACTGATATTTAAATTCTAATAATTTACAGATGAATATGAATCCATCAATAAATGTCAAATTAAAAAGAGGTTTAGAAAAAACATTAAAACAAATACATCATTTAAAATGAGATAAAAAGCTGCTGTGATAAAACCTCGACCAGTTCTTCACTTGTTTGATCAGGTTTTCCTTCGTCTCCATCACCCAGAGGAAGATGAATCAATCATTAGACATAAACACAATAACTGTTCATTAACTTGACAACTATAAACACAACTGCAACATCAATATTCAGCATTTGAAACAGCTCAAGAACTTCTGTGACAAAATACGACGGACACAGTGAAACTCTATTTTAAGAAGAAGAATTTTATAGTTTTTATCTGAAAAACTTCACAACTAATCTCCATAATGATTTATGATCATCACATGTGGACTCACCGAGCCTTCCTGCAGTTCCTCACAGCTGGGATCAGTCTCTGTCGTCCCTCCTCTGATGCGTTGTACTCCTTCAGGTCCAACTCATCCAGAACCTCCTCTGACATCTGCAGCATGTAGGCCAGAGCTGAGCAG
>NW_019524527.1:30144-30797 GCF_002814215.2 Seriola lalandi dorsalis | reverse complement strand
TAAAGGTCGATGCTGTGTGATGTAACAAATGACTCTGTATAAAACAACAGGTCCTGGTCTCAGAATGATGACATCATCATACAGATGTTCAGTCTCACTTTGTTCAGTGCTGGTCTGACTGGCTGTCTGCAGTCCAGGTCTTGTTCTGGGTCTTTTTCCACACTGGGGACAGGAGGAGTCTCCTGAAGAACCAGACTGGTCCCAGTATGAGGTGAAGTAATGTCTGCAGAACCAGTGTCCACAGCTGGTAGAGACTGGATCCTTCAGGACGTCCTGACACAGAGCACAGCTGGACACAGAGACATGGCTCCTCCTCTTCAGCCTGTGAAGACATTTCTTTATCACTACAATACTTTGTTGATTGTTGTTGTAAAATATCCAGATGTGTCCAACACTGTCCAGAAGCTCTGATGACGTCAAAGCTCCAGCAGCAGCTGCAGTAAATAGAGGAACTTTATGAGACTGATGCATTTTGGCTCGAGGGCTTCATCAGGGTCATTGATCTGATGAAGGCCTCGAGCTGAATGCTTCTGTTTCCTGCAGCTGTTGCTGGAGGTTTGACCTCTTTGGACTTTTTCCTCTCTCTGTGCACCTTGGACGTAGATGAAGTCGTGACAGAAACTTTACTTTGTTTCATGAAGCTCTGATGGTCA
>NW_019524527.1:27912-28963 GCF_002814215.2 Seriola lalandi dorsalis | reverse complement strand
GTCACTCTTCATAGACCAACAGCTGGGGACTGGAGACTCTGCTCTCTGTCTGTAGGACTCACCTCTGCAACACAAACATGTTTCATTCATATTATTTATTCAGAGACACTGAGAGCAACACTCTCATTCACAATGGTGCCCTGCAAAATCAGAACCAGCCATTTAACAGAGTGGAGAAAGTCCAGATTTATAGATTTAATTCTAACGTTCATCACATGAAACGTAACTTAACAGAGTCATAAACTGCTCTATAGATAAAAAGGGCGTGACACACTCGTGCGCTTGGGTCTCCTTGACACGCTTTTCTTTCTTTGTGCTATTCACATGATTCATTTCTGTATTTCACTTACTGTCAATATCTGAATGTAAATTCATCATAAACACTTATTATTCTTCATGTGATGGAGTCATCAATGAATGTAGTTTGTTATGGAAAGTCAACTGAATATTTATGTTACTTGATTTTGATTTGCACCATAAAGGCGCCGCCTTCCTTGCTGGCAGCCACGGTATTTCAGCGCAGCACTTCGCCGTGTGATAATATACAGTATATTTGTGTTTTATGTTCAATGTCTAAATGTTGTTTTAATTGTGTGTTTTTCAGCTGTTGTCACCAAGTTAAATTCTTGTGAACATTTGGAGAATAAAAGTGATTCTGATTCTGATCTGAATAAAAAATAAGGCAGTAAAACTTTGCTGACTAAAAAACAACAAACAAACAAACAAATATCCAGATGTGTCACACACTGTGGAGACGCTCAGATGTTCACAGAGCGACTTCAACATGAGGGCAAAGACAAATACTTTCTCAGATGATTAATTCTGACATGGAGATTCACACTAATCAGCATCATGAATGTAAATTTCTCTCTTACTGTGTGTGTGAAGGTCCAAGTTCATTACTGAAGTTTAGAGGAAGACCTTTGGACCGGTCACTCTTCATAGACCAACAGCTGGGGACTGGAGACTCTGCTCTCTGTCTGTAGGACTCACCTCTGCAACACAAACATGTTTCATTCATATTATTTCAGTATTGTTCTTGTTCTCACCC
>NW_019524527.1:23447-27521 GCF_002814215.2 Seriola lalandi dorsalis | reverse complement strand
GCACACACTATACTGTATAATAAAGTAAATACTATAAAAACCTGGTCAGTGTTCTTGGGTTAGTTGTAGGTCTATTGTGAATATTCAACGTCGTGTCACAGACAAATCAAACTGTTGATTCTGACGGAGAGAACCGGAAGTACCACCTCATGTTATTTCCTGCTTTTGTCTTTGTTTGGACAAAAGTTCATTCTGACTCTTCTTCCCGCCACAGACAGAAACCTGACTCTGACACTTTGACAGTAAAATAAGAGTAATGTTGTTTTAACGCTCACCTGCCTCAGACTTCAGCTTCCCTCCTTCTGCTCCGTCGATTCAAAATGGAGTCTGAACTTTCAGTTTCACTTTTACCCGCCGAGTCTTACAGGAAGTCACGAGTCTGTGTCTGTGCGTGCGCGTGCATATTGTTCACCAGTAAGAAAAACAAAATAAGGTTTGATGTTTCACAAAAAACAAGGACATACACGTCCATCAACCTTGATTTGGAAATGCAAGACATGAGAAACATGTTAAACATCTTATTTATTTTAAAAAATAATATTTTTTTCGTCCACCTGTTGGGAAGAGTCCTCGAGGACTATGGAAACACCCACAGAGCAGCAGGAACTATTGTTGAAGGACTTCCTGGGTTTTGAAGTGTTTTTATTTCATTTTATATATTTTAATTGTAAATACATTATTGTATGAAAAAATGATAAATGATGAGTTTTTCAAACGTATCAGGGATTTACTCTTCAGAAAAACTGATGCTCAGCTCAGTGACCCCGGTGTGATGGTAATACATAACACGAAGCAAACTGGGCAAGACCTCTTTGCCTTTTACTTTGAAAAGCGGGCACCGGAAGCGTCGTCGCAGCTGTTGTAGCTTGAAGCTAACAGGTGGGGAACATGTCGGCTTGTGTCAGAGCGTTGAAAAGCCGTTTGTCGGCTCTTTGTCCGGCTGGTTTCACCTCACTGCTCCGGAGGAATCATCCGGTGAGATTTCCCGCCGGAGGACGGCGGATGTCACACACACAGACAGGTACCGAGCCGGAGCTGAGGTTAGCTGGCTAATGTTAGCAGCCCCGTTAGTCTGCTACCTGCTGGCTGCTCACACGAAACCTGGAAAGAACTTAAACTGACATTTCTCCATTGGTCTATCTTACCTGTTAAGGTGAATATAATGAGGAGGTGATGATGTCACCTCTGAAAGAGGGGGGCTGTGGGGCTGAGGGGGGGGTGGTCTTAACATGTGAAACCTTTCTCTGTCTCTCTCCCTCCAGGTGACAAAGAAGCTGCTGGTGCTGCTTCTGAAGCAGTTGCCTTGGTTACCAATGTTGGTGTGTTGGCTTCCCAGGATGGCGGCCGGATTGATGACACTACATCTTCAAGGTGGACCCCCGGAGGAGCCTGTTGTCTCATTGAGGCATGGATTCTCTCTGCATCCAGGACACATGGAGACACAGAGGAGCCACCTCACCTGCATTCAGGACCCAGCAGGTGCAGCTGTACAGAGACAGGTAGACTGACAGAGGGGCGGGGTCAGCCTTCTGGTTTCCACCTTAACCACTTCATCCCAGGTACATGCGGGTGTCTCAGAGCTTGTGATTAAGTATAATGTGTATTATTATTTCATGCAAACATAAAATTCATTTTTGATCCTGAACTCGGGCCCTGCAAACTGGGCCAGTGTTAGCCGCCTGGTGGAGGCCGTTTGCAACCAGCTCTGCGTCTTCACCCGGTGGCCACGTGGTCCAGAGGGACCGTGAGGACTCGCTGGTCATTATGTGGCCATCAGAGAGGAAGTGCTGGTCGGCCCCAGGTTGATGGCTCAGACCAACATCCAGCTCTTTGGATTGAATCGAAGACTCAGTGGTAAGAGTTTGTCATGAAGCTGTTGGTGTGTTGGAATCTGTTCTGTGATTTATCTTTTAATGAAAGATGAAAATCCTAAAACAGTCTGTGTTTGTCTGTGTTCCAGGTGCTGGCCAGACTCTCCCTTCAGCAAAGGGTCTGTGCTTGGTCAGTCCTTTAACTTCAGTGTCCCGGAGGAGCAGCCTGGGCCCTACGATTTGGATTACCTTCAAAATAAAAGTCTCAGCATGGTAAGAGGGAATTATTGGATCTGTTGTTACAAAAATGGGAAATAAATGTAATTGATTATTATTGGCATAATGCTTCAAATTTGAAGTTTGGCTTTTAATTCACAGATCATTTCTGTCATTTTACAGACTTTTGTTTATAATTGAAAAAAAAACAGAAAATTACTGTTAGAAAACTTAAGAGTTATTTTTTGTAAAATTTGGATTTATTTTATTTTTTTTACAGTACAGCACATTGTTAGATCTACTGCACTAGAATTGTTTAGAAGAAGAAGTAACCCTTTAGAGCAGAAGAAGAAAGTTCTGTAACTAAAGCAGAAACTCGGACGCAAAAGTTGTGACCCAATGCAGAGGCCTTGGTCTACGAAGGTGTGGCCCTTCGTGGTCGTCGCAGACTCAAGGCTGAACCGATGGAGAGTTTCCACTGTGCAAAATCTCCCCTGGTTTTAACAGTTGCACCGTTAGCTGTTGAACTGAGCTGAAACACAATACTTACGCTTAAAAAGGGGTAGGGGCGTGGCTGGGGGGGGGGGTGACCGCTCAAGGTTCTGACCCTCTTTATGATTACACCCATAAATCAAACCTTTGCCAATATAAACCAGCAGAGAGGTGGAGATCCATTTTCAGTCCGTTCAAGTCTTTCTATCTGCAGAGCGCGTGCTTCCGCCTGCGTTAGGTCAGAGTAGTGTCAACACGTCTGTGCGACCCGGCCCAGGTAGAGGGTGTAGACGGCTCGAGGCTGCGGGACGTAGATCAGCCCGGGGTGTTTCTTCCTCAGGACGGGGTCGTTCCACAGACCGGCCACCCAGACCGCCACCAGGCACAGAGCTGCAGAGAAACTGGAACCACAGAGACATTTTCACATGAAGAACGAGTCTGAATTCACAGCTGCGCTTCTTTGATCTAGTAACAATAATCCTGTCATCTGTTTACTTCTTTAACACTGTTAAAAATAACGTACGTATCTTTTATTTCTCTGTTTGAGTTTTCCGTTTTCGTTCTGATCAGAATTCACCCTATAAGGTGTGACGTTACCACGGTAACGCTGCATCGGTCATATGACTACCTGTAGAGCATGAAGAGGCCGTTGCTGTCGGGAACCATGCCCCGCCTCCTCTGGTGCATCACTGTGGCGGTCATTGCAAAGAAGGTGAAGATGAAGAGGATGAAGGTCTGTCCCTCGGTGATCAGGTACCTGTGGGGGGGGGCATTAGTTGACCTTTATATATTCCGCCTTAAAAAAACAGAAGATATTTCGGCTCCCACTATTTAGTCATTACAACCAGAAACTTTAATAAATGTTTAATAAACAGTTGTGAGCAGATATAGAGACTTTGTCATTTATGTGTTTGTGAGCTGCTGTACCTTGATGAATGAAAATATTTTTACATTAACACACTGTGAAACCGCTTTGTGTGAAATTTGAAAATTAGATTTTGAAGTAATTTGAGAACGAATCAGCTGCCGATCTTAAAATTGACGTTTTATTTTGAAACTGCAGTGGATTCCTGGTTCGTATTTAAAGGGCAAAACTCTTGACTTTCTTCTGACTTTAATCTTTAAGTGCTCAGTGAGTAATGTAATCAGTCAGCAACACCTGAGAACTGCCTGATCAATTATTACTGAGGACGCGCACACACTCAGGTGTATTGTTCATCAGACACTAGTTACAGTTTCAGTGTGACGACAGACAGACTGTGACCACTCACACACCTCTAAGTTTCATTATTATTTCATAAAGGACATCTTCCTAACTCAGCAGCCCAAGTCTAAATGAATCATAACACCTTCACTGCAGTCACAGCTCGTTTAAAGCTCCATGTTTCTTCTTCTGTGTTTTATTTGAAGTGTTGATCCATCAGAAGATATAAAAACCATCTCAGTGTAGTTTCACATCTCCTCTCTCAGGCTTCTCTCTGGAGCTCTAGTAACAACAGGTCAGTGAGCCAATCAGAGGAGAGGAGGCTCTGAGCCTCTCTTCTGATTGGCTGAC
>NW_019524527.1:16493-23427 GCF_002814215.2 Seriola lalandi dorsalis | reverse complement strand
ATGGTGGGTCCAGGTGGGCGGGGCTTGGTGACTGCTTTGTTGTGACATCACAAAGTTCCAGAAGTCCTGACGGCTGGTTTTAAGGCTCAGTTTCTGAATACAGGCTGTGTGCATTTCTCTGTGGACTGAGGCTTTGATACTTTCACAGTATTAATATAGAAGCTAGAGCTGATCTATAATCACACTACAGACAGGTAGATAATCCACTTTGAGTTTGTTTTTGTGAAAAACAAAACCTCAATGTAGATTTTTTGATTATTCTTTTCATGGCTCTGGATGTGAAACACACTCATCTGCATTGATATAGTGAAGCCCTTGTTTGTTTTGCTGTGTTTGCTGCTCCGCCCCTGAGCTCTTCAGGGTGGTGTTAACACTGATGAGGAAGGAACTGAATCTCCCTCTGCTGTCGGCCTCTCTGGAAGAAAACATCACCTCTGCATGTTAATGTGCTGAGGTGGAGCGAAGCGCCGCCATGTTCCCTCCTTTCTCAGGTTATACAAACACAAACCTAATGTAAATTTATGCACCTACAGTCTGCAAATGGATTTAATCAGCAGCAAACACAGGTCTTCCTCCGAGACTCCATCTGCTCCTATAATAATACACAAAGTTATAGTATGACAGTGGAGTCAGTGAGCTGCACCTCGCTGCTAACAGACAGACCTGGGGTCAGTTTCACAAAGACGGTCTGTGACTGTGGCTTAATACAACACACAGTCAGACTTCAGTCAGACTGAGCCGAAATTCATCTGTTGCACAGAGCAGTTCAGTTCCTGACTATTTTAAATGGGACTGTGGAACAATGAATCCTGGGAAAATTAAGACTTTTCAAAATATAAAAAAATTGGCCGACCGAGTCACCTCATCCAATCACTGACCTCCGTTCACCCTCAGCAAACACATTTGTCTTCAGGAAGAATTCAACAGTTACAGGAAGTTTTACTTTGAAAATTCAGTGAACAGTGAAACAATAAGAAGAAAAAGTAGGGTCAATCCCACCATGACTGAAGCATCAAAGATGTTCAAAAAAACATAAAATATGGAACAAGACGAAAAGAAAGAAACATTTAAAAGAAGTAAACAGGAGGAGGACCACAGGAAAAGACTACAGAAACTGAAGATATAGGCGGCCAGTCGCTTCTGTTTTGGGGGATAAACGATGGACGAGAGAGCGCAGTATGTGGGGTCAACAGCTGCTGCTAATGGTAGCCTGTAGCTAGCTGCTAACGGTCGAGCCGGTAGCTAGCTGCTAAAGATTTAACAATACAGCATATGTGCGAGCTACAGGCA
Source organism: Seriola lalandi dorsalis (assembly GCF_002814215.2). Classification (NCBI taxonomy): domain Eukaryota; kingdom Metazoa; phylum Chordata; class Actinopteri; order Carangiformes; family Carangidae; genus Seriola; species Seriola lalandi. Next base: position 22,137 of record NW_019524527.1, on the reverse strand, counting down.
AGTTACACGTCAGCAAACGCTACAGCTTGGCCTTCAGAATAAAGTGCTGTCGGTGTTTATGTATCTTAGCGACCCTGTTTTTAGACCCTGAACCTCTGACCTCTGACCTCTCAGCTACAGGACACAGCCTCTGGTTATAATGGGAGTGAAGCAGTCTGACCAGTAGTAGGCCGCGTTTGGAGCGAGTAGCATCCACGCTGCTGAGGGCATCCTCTCCTCCTGACTCCTGGGGCAGAAACAACCACTGAAGAAGAGCAAGAGGATGAGGAAGAGAGGGATGTACCTGGAGGAGAGAGAGACAGAGAAAGAGAGAAGAAGAAGAAGTGTAAAATACTTCCTCACACATTTATTCAGTGAGAGAACTGAGTTTAATGTGTGATGATTAGTGATTTACATCTCGGGCGTAAACGAGCGGCTGCGACTGTACTCAACATTATAAAATAAATAGTGTGAGATGTTTCTTACCACATCAGGTGACCGAGCGTGTCGTCATAGTAAAACAGGAGCTCGAAGGCATCGACCTGTAAAATAAAATATCATTGACCTGAGAGCTGCTGACGATCCCACATTTCTGGATCCACCTTTTTGTTTTATAGTTGAGAGGCGACTTTGTCTTTCTTCTTCATAGCTCCAGTTCATAATTTCCCACGTGGATCATGTTGCATCCAAAACATATTTTCTCAAATATTGAACATATTTGGAACAAAATCTCAGATCACATTAGAACATTTAAAACATCTAGACCGTCATTACCTTCTTCTGAATCATAATCTTAACCATTAACATCCAACAACAACAACAACAACAACAAGTCTCTTATCACAGCCCTTTACAGTCTGTGTGGTCTGTTATGTGCACATGTGATTAACGCAGCAGATACTCCCTCATCTGAAAACCTGGAACCATCAGACGTTTCATATTTCTGCTTGAAATTTGACTTAAATAATCAAGTGATTATTAGAATAATTGATTAATCGGCTTATTGCTCCAAAGTTTCAGAGCGTGAATCTTGTCCCGTTTCAGAGGCTCCTTCAGTTGCGTCCTTCTTTTCTCGGACAGCAATGACTCCAACGGGCGGATCCTTCATGGCCCCAACATATCCCAAGATGCACTGCGCATCGGCAATGAAAATAATATGGCAACAACCAACACGGACAGAGAGCCTGAGGATTACCCTGTCAAACGGCTGAAACCAAGAGCCTTAAAACCTCAGGTTGTTGTGAAAAATCAGTTACGTGTTCTCAAGGTTGCTAGGCGACAGGAGCCGCGCTTTGCGATGCATTGGTAAGGGCGGGAACAGTCCACTGTAAGTCAGACCGTCTCAATTCAAGTTTGGCCCTCACGGTCGACGACGGGCTACATCTTTGCTCCTGTTATAATCTCTACGATCACTAGATGTTGCCTAGCAACAAAACGTAACTCTGGGTGATAATAACCTGCTGCACAGACGACCTTTGGGCTCGATCGGTTATAGACTGAATTATATAGATAGAAGCGTCTCAACAGTTGGATAGATTGTGATGAAACTACAGGTGAAGATTTAAAGTCAGCTCCAGAACCAGTCAGATCCAGAACCAGAACTTACCAAAGACGAGGGTTCCAGGTTCTTCATGACCGGATTCTCTCTGACGGACACGTGCAGCTGGTAGCCAATCAGCAGGAGGCGACGGGTGACGGAGTCGGCCACCAGGTGGAAGCTGGTCGCCATCACGACGGCAACGATGCAGAGGTGGACGGCCGGGAGGGGCGGAGTCCTGGGGCTGCGTTCGAGCATCTGCAGCAGAAGAACAGATCTGTGGATCATGTGATCGTCGCGGATCATGTGACGTGTTGTTGGCGTGTCTCTGGTACCTTCAGCAGGATGAGCGGGGCGGTGATGTTGTACAGGAAGTGGAGATAATCTGCAGCAGCAGGACGGTTCAGAGGAAACCAGTCTGCTGGGAGGACGAGCTGCAAGAAGGTTTAATATTTTAATGTTTTATTTCACACTTCACAAGAGGTCAAAGTTCACAGAGTAAAATCAACTACGTCTTATTCATTTCTTCCTTTTCTTAAAAATGAGCTGCTACTTTTAAAAGCCAAGAAAAACCAACGTGAATAATTGTTTTAAACGATGAGACATGAAGCAGGACGACTCCAAACTGATCAGTTTACAAATGTAACTCAGTCCGTGTCCGTTCATTTATTATACAGAGAAAAACAACATTTAGCCGTCGCTTAGTCAGTCACCTTCTTTCACATGAAAAACTAATGTTGAAAAGATAAAGGAGCTAAACTGACATTTAGATATTACGATGACAAATATAAAAACTTAAATCTAATTTAAATAAATAAACATAAACTAAAACTAACATTTTCGTTTCCTGAATAAATTATCTTCCGTAAAAAGACATTTAATCTGTTAAACGTGAAATTTGTCCTGCTTGACTAAGCGCAGGTTATTGTCCCGTTACCATGACAACAGGCCGGCCCACATCCAGGACCCAGTTCTGGACAGTGAAGCCGAGCCAGAGGTCCAGGTGGAACCGAGGCTTCGGCAGAACCTCGTCCATGTCAGCAGAACCAAGCGAGCGGCTGCAGAACAGAAACATGTAACAGAACACAAACTAATTAACTGGTAACAGAACACAGACTAATTAACTAATAACAGAACACAGACTAATTAACTAATAACAGAACACAGACTAATTAACTAATAACAGAACACAGACTAATTAACTAATAACAGAACACAGACTAATTAACTAATAACAGAACACAGACTAATTAACTAGTAACAGAACACAGACTAATTAACTAGTAACAGAACACAGACTAATTAACTAGTAACAGAACACAGACTAATTAACTAATAACAGAACACAAACATAGGAACTTATGAACATGAAGGTTTTTATTCAGCTCGACAGTCGTGACTCTGACGTTTCCAGCCTCTGATTGTCTCTCTGAGACAATGCTAACGTAAACATGCTAACACGCTCTGAGATAATGCTAACATTCTGATATTTAACAGCTAGCTATAATCTTTATCAAATTCGCTGTCGATGTCCGCACGCTAACATTAGCTAGTTAGCGGTAAACTGGGCGTACAGCAGAGGCTCATGGGAACGTCATTAGTTCTGGTAACAAACCAAAGTACTGGACAGATTGAGATGTGACCTGATGGTGGCGCTAGAGGAAAAGTCAGAGGGTCGTCACAGTTTTAACAGTTCATCCTGAGGGGAACATGAACATCTGAACCACATTTCAGCGGTTGAACCAAACCAGTGTTTTCCAGATGTGGAAGTAGCTTCTGGCGATCATGCTGTATATGGGCCAGAACTGGGCGAATACTGGGCCAGAACTGGGCCACAACAGGCTGGATTTATTTTACTACCTGGTCTGAATCTACAGGCTGACAGAGGAGCTGCTCTCCCTCCAAAATCCCCAAACTCAGTGAAACTGGATTCCCTCTTTTAATCTCATCTGTTCATCTGTCACACATGGGGGGGGGGGGGGGGGGGGCTAATGTCCTGCTGCTCTCATGTTAATTCAGCATCATGAACCAGTAATGTAATCAGGTTAGTCCACTCACACCCACAGTCTCATTTCCAGCCTGAAACCAGCACTTCACATTCAGTTCAACTGAAAACTCAATGTCAAAGTAAAGTTTGACTTATTTTTAAAATTTCATATTTATGTATCAACGCAACCTCAAGACGACTCTGGGTAGCATTACTTATTTATTTGTTTGTTTGTTTGTTTGTTTGTTTGTTTGTTTGGGGGAAAAAAGATCAAGAGAATTTGAGATTTCAACATTTAAGTCGTAATTTTTTTTTAAAAAGTCTGTATTTTTCATTTAAACTTCTTTCTAAACTAAATTCTTCATTTCTCATGTTCTTCAAATTCAAGTTTGTTGTAATTTTATCCAAAAACAAAAAAACTTCAGCTGAATGAATTTCCTCAGTGTGGTTGTAAAATCTTTAACTATCATCATGAAGACTTTATTTATTATATTATATCATATATTGTTACATTATAATTTAGATTCATTATTATTTTTTATTTTTATTATTTTTTAAATCTTTTCATGCATCATGTTTTTGTGTAAATAAACAAACCATCACATGGTGTGAAGAAAGAAGAAAAGAAGATGATACAAATATAAAGAATATTAAAATACTTATTTCTATTATAATATATATTTTCAAACGACAAATCCATTGTAAAAAAAGACTTAGTTAAGTTTTCAGTGTTTTAAAATCTCAGTGGCGTCTGATCAAAGTATTCCACATGATCTGACACTAACAGACTGATTATTGATCTTTGGAAAAAAGAGTTTATTAGGAAATAAGTGTCGGTTTGTGATGAAGCCAGTGGAGAATATCTGCATTGTAATTTGGATTTCTGGCCTTTTTCTATTATTATTTATAAAATATAAATGTGAATGAAAATGAAAATGAGGGGATGAAATGTTTTGTCTAATCCAAAAGAATGAGTGAAATCGGACCAGTCAAACCAGTTCCTCTTCTCCAGCTGTGACTCGGAGCTGGAGGAACGTGTTGGTCATGAAGTGAACCTCTAGACATCACAGAGCTGTGTGGTTAATTAGATGTGACCGTGATAGTTCGTTAAGGGTGGGACTCGTTATAATGGATATAGTACAAACCTGCACATGAAAGCTGCTGCCTGCAGAGCTGAGCTCGGCCTCTTCCGACTGAACGGCTGCATCTCTGTTCAGGACCGTCTGAAAATCCTCCTTTTAAACTAAAAGCAAAACCCTCATCTGCATCAATTATCTTCCCTCGTCACGATGTTCTCTGGACGTCTCCGTCCATCCTCGCTGAAGCTGAGCTGGTCTCCTCACCAGAGCAGAGTCTCTGTGCAGGATTTATCTGCAGCAGATAAGCCTGTAATCTGTATAAACCTCCGCCCAGTGTTTTATTAGACAGCATTAATCTGGTTTCTCATGAACACAGTTAGAAGCTTATGCTCCGACTGAGCCTCATGGCAAAGAACAACAATACCTGGGAAACATGTTTTCATCTGTCTGAGAGGAAACTGGGGCAGAGGAGGGAAAAACATATTGTCTGCATCATGTGACTGATCACAGATCAGATCTGATGGATAAACTCCTCCACAGTTACTCTTAATACCCCAGTTTGGCCAACTGTGTCATAAAGCTGTGTCCATCAGGAAGGACAGAACTTTTATACTGCAGTAACGTCCTGCGTACACCGACTGCTTTTACATTTTGTACTCATGGAATAACTACGAAGCATTTTAGATATCAAGAAATAAACGTTTAAATCTTTGAAATCATGATGTTTCTGAAGGTAATTGTTTTTATTCGGAATTGATTTTTGTATTTATCATTGATTGTTTTGTTTTTCTTTCTGCTTGTGTAATCTCAGCATCATTGAAAATGAGGATCACCGCTCAGTGTATCCCTGAGAAAGTAAACGAAGGTTGATGATGAAGATGATGATGATGAAGTTACAAATGTTGAAATCTGGACTCGAGTGGTTTCAAAAAGGACTTTAGATGTGAGAAGCAGTTTTAACATCTGATTCAGTTCCAGTAACATTCTGGAGATCGTAGAGAATTAGAGAGGCAGGTCAGACCAGGTGATGACACACTTCCTGTTTGGTTTCTCGGCTGTAGA
>NW_019524527.1:4340-15936 GCF_002814215.2 Seriola lalandi dorsalis | reverse complement strand
AAGCAGAAGCCTCTGATCAGTTTCAGCTGGACTCTGGTGATTGCACTTCAGCACACCTGTACCTCACTGTACCCTGACAACATACTTCAACTGTAAGGTTCAAGAAAACAAGACTCAGGGTGTCACGATATACAGATATAGACAGTAACCGTTTAATTAATTCACCAATAAAGAGACAAAACACACAATAAACAAAGTTAAAGATGAATGGCGGATGGGAACGTCATTAGCTCTGCAGGTATTTGGTCATTAAACAAAGTATTGGATAGATGAAGATGTGACCTGATGATGGCGCTAGAGGAAAAGTCCGAGGATCATCAGAGTCAGTGGGATTCATCTGAAGGAGAAGGTGAATGTTTGGACAAAACAATATTCATGTCAGATGTTGTTGAATATTTCAGTCTTCAGAAAAGTGGTGGACAGACCAAGAGATACAACTGCTATAATTACAAAAAATGTTTTAAACAGAGCTGCTGTCAGCAACCTGGATTTATCCGAAGTAAACCGCTCTGCTTTCATAAACACACAACACGTTCAAATTCGTTTCGTTTTCTGTTTTATCCTGAATCTTGTTTGACAAAACAATCTCACGGTGGAGGTTCCTGAGCTTTCAGTCACGTCACCGCAGCAGTTGTCGTGGAATTGTAGATGTTCTCACACATGTCATGGCATTGAGATAGAAGTAACTTGTTATTATAATATAATAAACACGCAGCTGAAGTTAAAATAGAATGAAATTAGAGACATTTGAATGTTTTATTTTGAAAATTAGTTGCCAGGATGTACTGTACTTCTTTTTCTTTTTTTCTTTTCACACCATCAGTGTAAATTTAGAGGGTCTTATATGTTGTACAAAGTGGTGGCTCTATGTTGTAAAACCTTTAGAAAATATTTTGGTTGTTTTATGAAAAATATTTTATGGATTTTGCCCCGTTTTCCTTGAAAGTGATTTTGTGATGGCAGTGGACAGTGGTTCAGAAACACGTTTTCTGTCTAGTTGTAACACACAAAATGGACAATAAAGATCAATTTATTTTGATTTTAAATCTTTGATTTTTTTTTTTTTTGTAATAAATTGATGCAGAACACAATATGATATGTTTTAAGGTGTTAAGCCTGTCTAAAATCTCCTTTTAACAAAAAGTGTTTTAAACGTCGTCTGTCTAGTTTGTTACTTTAATTTGTTTTAAGCAACAACCTTCCTTGTTGTTTAATGTTTTGTCTAAATTACTCTTTAAATAAATGTCACGAAGTAATTACACTTATTTATCTTTAACTTGTATTTTCCCTCGTGTTTTGTCAACATTGAAACATTGAAATAAAGTTTGAAAAAAAAAACCACGCGGATAGAATGTGGAACTCATATCAACTGGAGAACGTTCCAGTCGGAGGTATTTTTAAGTTGAACGATAACTTCCGGTAGATGACTAGCTAGCAGAAGGTGAAAGTGCTTGAATTTGTTGTTGAAACTTCCGCCTTGTTTTGAGTTTTCAGACAGAAACAGCGCCAGAGGATGATTCATTAGACCGAGTAACGAGGCGCCAGTTTAATTTCATGAAGCCTGGAGCGGGAAAGTGTCGGTTTAAATGAACACGTCGCTAACGTTAGCAGACTAGCTAACCGGCTAGCCTGCTCAGCTGACGCCTGGTACTCAGCGTCCGGAGACAGAAGCCCAGAACCCGGAGGTTTAACTGAAACCTGACCGTAACGTTTTCTCTCGTGGCTGTGAGGGAGAATATTCCTGTTTCATGTGAGCACTGGGGCCGGGGTCGACAGTTTAATGGGAGGCGGCTTGCTTTGGAGGAGTGGACATTGCGGGCGTCAGCTGAGAGGAAAGCGGAGGTCCTGGCTCCGGGTCGGGCTCAGATGGAGTCTCTGGCCGGGTACGTGTACAAGGCAGCCAGCGAGGGCCGAGTCCTGACCCTGGCCGCGCTGCTGCTCAACCACTCCGAGGCGGAGACCCGGTACCTGCTGAGCTATGTGACCCAGCTGGCCGGGCAGAGGTCCACCCCCTTGATCATCGCGGCCCGGAACGGACACGACAAAGTGGTCCGGCTGCTCCTGGACCACTACAGGGTGGACACGGAACAGACCGGCACGGTTCGTTTTGACGGGTAAGAGTTGAATTAATTAAATTCACCTCATTCAAAAACGTAATTTCTCACTTTTACCCGCACACACCATTCATTATTATCCAGGTATCCAGATACCTGAGATTTCTGGCTCCGCCCCTATACACTGGAAGTATGGAAGTTATTACACAATGATTAGTTGATTCATTGATTAGTCATTGAACAATGATTAATTGGCAGTGACTTTGATAATCAACTAATTGTTTCAGTATTTTTCCATAAATTCCACATGTGAGAATAAAGTTTTGAGAGGAAATTAAATCTCTTTGTGTTTAAATTGTTGATTGGACTATTGAACTAATCTGAAACCACTATGTTTCTCGACAAGTTGTGGTTGTTGTTTTTTGACTAGTTTTGTAGACATTAAAATTAATAATCATTTAATTAAGAACATAATTAACAGAGTAAGCGGTAGTGAAAATAACAGTGCTGTAAAATCACACTTAAAGAATTCAACTTTCTAGAAACGGAGTCTCTGTTATTCTGGAACAGCAAAGTCTATTGCAGCTACTTTCTTCTGGTGAAACTGTCTCTTTGGAAACTGCTGATAATAAAGGTCAGACATGGACTTTAACCTTCAGATTATTTCCTCGATGAATCAATCCATCCAGAGAAAAATGCTTGTCACGCTTTTTTTAAAACCCAAGGTATTTTTCATGTTGCGTATTTTATCCGAACAAATCGTCACCCTGATGTAAAACACAGAGAAGCAGAAAACCCTCACACCTGAGAAGCTGGAGACGGTGGATGTTTGTCAAGAATGACTTAAAGAATCAGTCAGTTTTCAAAATGCTTGAATAAGAAATAAATAAATAAACTCCACTTCCAAAAACAATGTTTAATGTAGATGTTAAGGATCAAACCTTCATCACAACGATGTCCTAACTTGGATTGGAAAGTTCTGTTCACTGCGTTCTGTGGATTATCCAGAGTAATAAGAAAATATATATATGTTCATATTTAGATAATAACTTTTAAGGTTTAAACTGAAGGAAGCTGAGACCAGTCATAGTTAGTTATTATAAAGATGTACTGGTATCTGTTGGTAATAGATCAAAACCTGCACAGAACAGGACTGGATATGAAACCACCAGACCAACCTGACTCAAATGAGTTTGTCGTACAGACTCTAGAAAACTTATCAGTACCGATCAGTCACTCTACTGATTAAAATCATGATTTTGCCCTTTTATATTTTACGTAAGCAAAGTTGTCCCTCAGCTGCTGCTCTGTCAGTATCAGCACGAGCATCAATGAAGATGTAAATGAGCCTCAGTGTGATGACAACAGCCTGTCGTTGTCGTCGGGTTGGGTCTCATCTACATTAAACGTGGGTGGGACAGTGACTTAAAATCCTCCTGACTGAAGACCAGCTCTGTGTTTATGTTTGAGCTTAAGTTGTTTATGAAGCATCAACCTCTGAGGCTCAAACATGAAGCATCAACATGAAGAACCAGCAGCTGCAGTTCCTCTAACGGCCACTAGAGTCTGGCTCCAACAGTGAGTCAGTCCCCATAGACTCCCATGTTAAAATGTCCAACTTTACAGCAGAAATAAACATGTTTACAGCCTGGTATACTTAACACAGCTCCACTCATGCCCCTCCTCTTTGACCATGTTAGCCATTAGCTGGGAGTTAGGGGGCGGAGTCAGACACTGCCAAGATGGTGACGGTGGGGCAGCTCACTCTGAGCTCCAGAAACCTGTGGGTGACCTCACAGAGGTGTCGTCCATCTTTATTTACAGTCTCTGTTGTTTACGTGATTCAACCATGTGTTGACATGCGTTCAGGTGCTTCGTATTCAGAGTCAGCTCGTGAAAACAGTCCTGTTTTTCTCGGGTGTTGGCGTTCTGATGGAGGTCAACTAAAATACATTTGTGTGTGGTTCTCTTGTGGAGTTCTGACTTCCTGTCTCTGTTCTGCAGCTATGTCATTGACGGGGCCACAGCTCTGTGGTGTGCAGCTGGGGCGGGGCACTTTGAGGTGGTGCGCCTGCTTGTGAGTCACCGTGCCAACGTCAACCACACCACCATCACCAACTCCACCCCGCTGCGGGCGGCGTGCTTCGATGGGCGCCTGGACATTGTGCGGTACCTGGTGGAACACAAGGCCGACATCAGCATCACCAACAAGTATAACAACACCTGCCTGATGATCGCCGCCTACAAGGGCCACACTGATGTGGTCAAGTTCCTGCTGGAGCAGGGCGCCAACCCCAATGCTAAGGCGCACTGCGGCGCCACGGCGCTGCACTTCGCAGCGGAGGCGGGACATCTGGAGATTGTGAAAGAGCTGGTGCACTGCCAGGCGGCCATGGTGGTGAACGGACACGGTATGACGCCGCTGAAAGTCGCCGCAGAGAGCTGTAAGGCTGATGTGGTGGAGCTGCTGCTGGCGCACGCCGACTGCGACGCCGGCAGCCGCATCGAGGCCCTGGAGCTGCTGGGTGCTTCTTTCGCCAACGACCGCGAGAACTATGACATCCAGAAGACTTACCACTACCTGTACACGGCCATGACGGAGCGCTACCGCGACTCAGACAATGTAATCGCCAAAGACTTGCTGCCGCCCATCGAGGCCTATGGCGGGCGCAGCGAGTGCCGGACGCCACAAGACCTGGAGGCGATCCGGGTGGACCGGGACGCTCTGCACATGGAGGGGCTGATGATCCGGGAGCGAATCCTTGGCTCGGACAATATTGACGTGTCACACCCTATCATCTACCGCGGCGCCGTTTACGCCGACAACATGGAGTTTGATCAGTGCATCAAACTGTGGCTTCACGCGCTGCGTCTGCGGCAGAAAGGAAACCGCAACACGCACAAGGACCTGCTGCGCTTCGCCCAGGTGTTCTCCCAGATGGTGCACCTGAAGGAGCAGGTGATGGCCTCGCCGGTGGAGCAGGTGCTGAGCTGCAGCGTGCTGGAGATCCAGCGCAGCATGGCTCGGGTGGATGCAGCGGCCGAGTCGGAGCTGCCGCAGGCCATGGACAACTACGAGTCGAACGTTTTCACCTTCCTGTACCTGGCGTGCATCTCCACCAAAACCACCTGCAGCGACGAGGAGCGCGCCCGCATCAACAAGCACATCTATGACCTAATCCAGCTGGACCCGCGCTCACGCGAGGGCTCCTCGCTGCTCCACCTCGCCATCAGCTCCACGACGCCCGTCGACGACTTCCACACCAACGACGTCTGCAGCTTCCCCAACGCGCAGGTCACCAAGCTGCTGCTGGACTGCGGCGCGCAGGTCAACGCCATCGACCACGAGGGCAACACCCCGCTGCACGTCATCGTCCAGTACAACCGGCCCATCAGCGACTTCCTCACGCTGCACGCCATCATCATCAACCTGGTGGAGGCCGGCGCGCACACGGACATGACCAACAAGCAGAAGAAGACGCCTCTGGACAAGAGCACCACGGGCGTGTCGGAGATCCTGCTGAAGACGCAGATGAAGATGAGCCTCAAGTGCCTGGCGGCGCGCGCCGTCCGCCAGCACCAGATCACCTACCGCAACCAGATCCCCAAAACGCTGGAGGAGTTCGTGGAGTTCCACTGAGCGAGGACGGACTCGCGTCTTTTTAAAGAGTTTCTTATTGTTTTCTAACAGATCACACGGTGCTGAGGACGAGGACGAGGGTTCAGGACGAAACGTTTCTGAGCTTTTTTATAAAAAAACAAAAAAAAAAAACAGAAAGAGTTGGTTGCTTTTTTTTTTTCCTATTATAAGTATTAACTGCTAAATACCAGCAGCCGCACTCGGCATCTGTCTGTCTGTCTGTCTGTCTGTCTGTCTGTCTGTCTGTCTCACGGCTGCTGCAGCTCTGAAGGTCGAGCGCAGACCAGCAGAGAGAGAGAAAGAGGACGGACGTCTCATCCCCGCGCTGCTTCTTGTTTTGCCTTATCGCAGAGAGAGAGAGAGAGATGACCTCACCTGCTGTCCATGTATCACCTGTCACACATGATTTATTTTTAACATGAGAATCATCACTGGGTTTATTTTCACTGTAACAACAGGATCATCTGACGACTTCAGGTTCTAACTCTGTTTTAAATGGAGGTTATTTTGTTTTTTTCTCGCTTGTTTTACTGGAAGTTGACTTTGTGGCCCAAAGTATGTGGACACCCCTGTACACAAACCTTCAGACTCTTGGTTCCACTGGAAGGAAATCTTAAATCAGTGGTTCCCTGTCCCTTTAAAACGAAGCAATGTCTTCATGTGGCCCGTCATCACAGCTGTAATATGTCTGTAAAAGATGAATTTTAATCGTTTGTAAAAGTTGGAAAATGTCAAATTATCTAGAATTTAACAGGAAACTCACATTGAGGAAAAAACAAGTTATTTTCATTTCCTCCTGTAGATCATCTTGTGACCTTCAGCTTTTAGCAGTTTGTTTTTTCAGTAAAAAGCCAAAGGATGAATTAACGGTGTGTTGATGGTTTGAGGAGACGATTCAGAAACATGTTGAGTCTTCATGATGGAGCGATGTTTTTTTCACAGAACCAGTCGAGTGTCCACATACTTTTGGCCAAATGGTCGACATGAACCAGATTCTCCCAGAACACGGTACCAACATGTGCTTGATTGTCTGTAGATGCTCGTCGATGAGCTTTTATTTTGAAAAGTGAGGGAGGGGAAACCCCCGTTTACTATAATAATTATTAATATTGTGATTATTTTTATCTTTTAAATAAACGGTGAAGTCTGAGACGTGGAGGAAGGTGTCACATGCATCACATGTTCCTCAGAGCTGCTGCAGCTTCAGCTGTGTCACGTGTGCTTCGCTCAGTAGATCTGAAACATGAAGAGGTTTCTGGTCCTGGTCCTGGTCCTGGTCCTGGTCCTGGCTGCTGCATTTATTGATCAGTCAATGAGCTTATTTGTCTTCTGGTGGATGGTGACATGTTCGGATTCCAAAATCCTGGAGCTTCACATCGACACAGACACGAGGGAGAGATCAACCCCAACGTCACAACTGAAGAATATTAAAGCGAAAAGTCAAACTATTCTTTTAGATATTTATGATATTCATTATTTTAATGATCCATTCATCTGAACATCATTTGTTTTTAATAAGTGAATAATCTTTTAGTTTACAAGTGAGCCCAGTCTGACTTCCTCCTGTTGCTCGTCCAAAATCCAAAGAGAAGAACTATTTTAAAAAGCAGAAAATCGTAAGATTTAGAAGCTGAACACGTGAATGTTTGTCATCTTTTATTGACGATGACTCGATCGACCAATCGATCAATCCACTACTTGTTTCAGCAGTAATTCTGCGGGTGCAGGTTCCCGCCTGAGGATTTGATGCTTGGACTGTTGAGTCAGAGAACTTGTGACGGGGATGAGACGACGGTGAGAGAATGATGAGCTGTCACAGGTGAACTGATGATGCTGCAGGTCAGATCCACATCTGGGAACATCTGGATCGGTCTGTTTTCACTGCTTCACTCGTCACAGCTGGAGCTGCTTCAGTCTGTTTGAGGATGAATTTGCGTGCGTGTGCAGATTTAACACGTCGGATGATTACAAAGCCGAGGCTAATTTTTCATGCATCGGGAAGAAACACATCCATATTTATTTCTTGTTTGTCCGTGAGGATCAAAGACTGCGTCATGGTTCCAGTCTGGACTCAAACAGACGGGTCAGTGAACTGAAGGAAACGCTTCAGGAACTGTGACTGTAGAAACTTTGTAGACGCCTGATGAAGAAGTTTATTGTAGATACAGAGTGAATTATAACAGGGTCTAAGTCTCACCTCGGTCTCTGTTCAGATCTTCTAACAATCAGGTGTTTGAAGAGTTCAAATTAAATCTGGTGCTGGACGCTGTGAAGTCAGACGGCGTCCATGTTTGTTTAGCATTTGTGTTCAGTGTCTGACTTTTCCAGCAGCTGCAGCGTGTGTGTGTGTTTTACTAACCATGTGACCGCGCGGTACAGGTGGCTTCTGCCTGGATGTTAAAGGGTGTGAGGTGATGATGATGATGATGATGATGATGATGTGCCATTCAGAATGCTAACTTTATTTTGAACTCATCATAGTTTTTATTTAACACAGCAGCAGGTTTGACTCTGACCAAAGATTCTCCTCATGTCGGGAAACTTTAAGAGACGCCAGCTGTCGTGTACTTCCTGCAGAATGAATGCTGTCAAATTAAAAGTCTGCATTCAATTTTGTTCTCCTGTTGTTTATGTTGATTATTACAGAAGTCGGTTCAAGCTTGTACAGAAGCTCAGTCCTGCCAGTAAAAGAAAATATATAAAGAAAAGTCAAAAAAATGTTTTAAAAAAATTCAGTATAGTGAGAGAAAATGTAAAAATTTGATTTAAAAAGTCACATTTTGAAACGAGAGCTCAAATTTATGAGATAAAAATAAAAAACTGTCAAATATGAGACGAAAGATAAAAGTGACTTTTAATCTGATTTTGACCAAGTCAGAATTTTAACTTCTCATAATTATAATAATTAACTTCTCTCAACTGTCTCATCTCAGATGTGAATGAACCGAACTCTGACTGAAGAACCAGAAGCTGCAGTTCCTCTAACGGCCACTAGAGTCTGGCTCCAGCAGTGAGTCAGTCCCCACAGACTCCCATGTTAAAATGTCCAACTTTACAGCAGAAATAAACATGTTTACAGCCTGGTACAGAAACTGTTTTGGTCTCTAGAGCTGATTTCCTCCTTCATGACACCTGTTTATATAACTCACCTGTATATATAACTCACCTGTTTACATTTGATTAAGGACTACAGTTATGGAGGACTGAGGGCGTGGCCTCTTTGAGTGACAGTCGGATGCCGTTATAGTGGTTGGCTAGCTGTAGCGACTCACTGAGCTGCAGAAACCTGCGGCGCCTTTTCAGAGAACATGAGTGTGTGAATCCTGAGTGACTGAGGAGTTCAGGAATGTGTTTCCTGTTTCAGTGTTAAACCTGAGCTGTGACTCCAGAGTTTTCTTCCTTCTATTTATCTCTGGTTCATGAAGTGGAAAACATGACGAGTAAAAACTAAAGTTAAAATAATACGTTTTATTAGAAAAACAAAATCAAAACAAAAATGAACTTGTTGCGGCAGAAAAACCTTTTGTTTGATCACATGTAGTTTGGTGACCTGAGCTCCAAACACCTTCCACCTGCTGATCAGCCACAGGAAGTGGAAACACCTGTGCAGGTGTTCTGTGTTTCTGTCTCCTGCCGTGAGGAACATCTGAACTCTTAAAATGTTTATAAAGATATTTTCCAGGTTCTTCACAAAGACCTGGATGAACTATAAAAGTTAAGTTAATTATACCTTCTCTCACGCTGTTTTACTCTGTAGCTGCAACATCAAATGACTTTTACTTTTCATTCTGCTGCTTTTCACACATTTAAACTTCAGTGACGTGAAGCAGAGACACCAGGCGTCCAAAGAGTTAGTTTAATGTTAATTTAATAAAATAAATGACAATGTTTGACGAGAAAAAGACTGAAAACCTCATGAATGAATATGAAGAACAACATGACACACGACCTTTTACATCTCTAATGTTTATTCCTGTATGAACACAAACACTGAACATGTGAGACGAGTACATCCACAGGCAGAGCGGCAACTGAACAACAGCTTCATATCAAACAATAATGCCACTATCCTTATTATCATCCTCAATCATACACGAGTATATTTACAGTTCAAGTTTGACTTTATACAACAAAAGTGCATCAGCTATAAATTTGGAAATAATAAACAATATGTGTTTGTAAGATGCATTTACAATTTATATTAGTATAAAAGAAGGAAATGTAAAACCAGCCATCGTAGGTAGTCTTGTGTTGTCTCTTCTCTCTCAGTTAGAGACACCAGCTGTGAGCGGCGTCACAGCGAGGCGTCCGCTCTCGTGTGGTCGGGCAGGTTTTCCCAGTTTGGCCACATGATCTGAAGCCGTTAGTGTGGGAGTGAAACCGGCTCCAGGTCTCACTGAGAAAACACGACATGGAACCACACAGGTCACAACAGGTCACACAGGTCAGCACCTCGTCGCGTAAACGCCATTAATGGATAAAGATTAGAGGAAATAAAAAACGAATGCACACACACACACACACACACACAGACTGAAGTGATGGAGGTGAAATGAAAAAGACGTTTGTGGGAAAAGAGGAAAACCTGAATCAGATCAGGATCAAAGGATCAGACGGACGACGTGTCTCCGCATCTTTTCTCCTTTTGGTTTGTTTATCACACAGTCTGGTTTCGTACAGTTGTTGCTGTTGCACCTGAACGCATCGTGTACCGGCTCCACAGAACCTAGACCCTCCATCAGGAGGCTCTGATGGACAAAACACATTAAATAATAATAATAATAATAATAGAAACACAAAAAGTGAAGGAACCGTCCTGCTAAAGTCTCATTTGTTGTTGTTCTCTTGTTGTTTGTGTTTTGTTGTTTTGTTGGTTTTATTTTTGGAATTGGAGTAAATTTTCTCTCTGCTTGTGTTTTGTCCTTCAGGGCCACCGTACTGAAAATAAACAGAAGAATCAAACATGACTTGTTCTTCTAGATCATTAAATAACTCTGGCTGCTGACTGACTGACTGACTGACTGACTGACTGACTGACTGACTGGAGCTGAAGCTGATTGGCTGGTTCATAAATAGGTTGTACAGTAAACAAACTGCGGGCGTGTTTTGTTTTGCTGACTTGTCTAATATGTTTACGGCTGATTAGTCATCGATGGCTGTGACTGGTTGAGCGATTAGCGGGGGGGGGGGGGGCATCAGGGTCCCTGAGTGACAGGTGGAGGCTTGTGATGCATTCAGGTGATCCTCGTCTCGAGCGATCGGACTTTGTGGCTTCACGAGTCGACGGGGATCGACAGAACGCAGCATCGGCGACGCCCACACCTTATAGCTCCTCTGCTGCCTTCCCATTGGCTACTGGCTGCTCCTCCTCTTCCTGTCTCCTGCGTCTGTTGAAGAAGCCGAGCTGAGAAGAAACGACAACGTCAGATTAAAGACGGACAGACACTGACGGTTAAACAAGCAACTTATCAGACACCAAACAGACTGAATTCAAAGGTTATTATTCATTCATTCATTCATTCATTCATTCATTCATTCATTCATTTATATGACAAACATCAGTCTCTGTGGACTAAACCAGGCCAGTTTTAATATTAAACTAAACTAAACCATTAAAACTTCACCTTCACATTCACATAAAGTTGTAAATATATTTCATTAGAACTGTTAACTCTTAACTGTAATGCGTCAAAGTTGAATTACAGATAAATGTAACTGAGTTTAAATAGAAGTCAATGGTGAATGAACTTAAGTTACAGATTTCTACATTAGACATTTCCACTGTGAGAAAAGGAACGGCAGATATTCAATTAGAATTTGTCCCAGTTCAAATTCTTGAATTGTGAGTGGTTACCTTCCACAGGGCCAGGACCAGTAAGGCCAGTAGCAGCAGGCCTCCCAG
>NW_019524527.1:3264-3848 GCF_002814215.2 Seriola lalandi dorsalis | reverse complement strand
CACAGGTGCATGCTGGTTAATGACTGTGATACTGGTTTCTGACAGCAGAGGGCAGCAGCGTTCCACATCTGTCTCATCAGTCTTCTATGGGAAGCTTGATTTATAACATGATAAAATATCATGACGCCACAAAGCCACTGACAGCTTGTGTTATTGTTTTAATATTTTGACTTATTGAGCGGGAGAGAGAAAAGAAGAAGAAAAGAAGGAAAGGAAGGAAAACAAACAACAAAAAACACGTTTTCTGTTTTACTTTCTTCTTCCTTTCCCCTCTTCGTCTTAGGGTCCGCTGGGTTTTATAGTTTGGGTAGTTCTTTATAATAATCAAGTAAAGTCAATAAATATAAATAGATGTAAATGAAACGACCCCTCCCACTCAGAGCGGTGCAGGTGTGTCAGGAAGAGAAGGGAGCCGCACCTGAAGCCACTTCTCCTGATTGTCATATAAAAGGAATCAGCTCTCAGGTGAGCTTTGGTTCCTGTCTCGTGATCCACACGTCACAACTCATTAACTATATCATTAACTCTCAACCTTGATATTTGATATTTGAGTTCACGGTTCATGACAGTCACCTGCTCATGAG
>NW_019524527.1:0-1840 GCF_002814215.2 Seriola lalandi dorsalis | reverse complement strand
CTGTCTGTCTGTCTGTCTGTCTGTCTGTCTGTCTGTCTGTCTGTCTGTCTGCAGAAGTCTGTGTGTCTGTCTGCAGAGGTCTGTCTGTCGGTCTGCAGAGGTCTGTCTGTCTGTCTGCAGAGGTCTTTCTGTCTGTCTGCAGAGGTCTGTCTGTCTGTCTGCAGAGGTCTTTCTGTCTGTCTGCAGAGGTCTGTCTGTCTGTAACTGTCCTGCACTCGGTGAACAAAGTGACTCTGTTTGTGTAACTTACGTTATAAGTGAGGTTGAAGGTGGGTGAGTTGTTGTCTGGCTGGTCCCAGGATGAAGAGGAGGAAGAGGAGGAAGAGGAGGAAGAGGAAGAGTCTGCTTTGATTTCAAAACGAGGAGGGTTAGGGTCTCTGTCAGGAGAGCAGAGGAGGAAAAAGAATTTAACATGTGGATATACAGTTTAAACTGATAATCTATTTGTAGAACAGTTTGACCAGAAGGATCGGTGAAATGAAACTGATGTAATGACATCAGAGTCAGTCACCTGGTGAACAGGAGGTCGGTTTGGTATTTCAGAGGCAGGAGGATGTCACTGAGGTTGTCATCTGGAAATCCGTCTTCACCCTCACTGGTTAACACACAAACACACACAGGTGAGAATACTCTACGGACTTAACGCTACAAGACAGCTTTCCCCGAGTCCATCAGTCCTTCAGAGGTTCTGTAGCACGACAGGAAGTGTGACACCTTCCTCAGGCCCCAACTCTGACCTAAACCCAACCCCTACCTGAATGTTCACATACCTCTGACCCTGTCTCAACCCTCGAACAGACCAGATTTAAAGGTAAGGTAAATTTAAGGCAGACCTCATTTTCAAAATTTTCTTGGTTTGAAAAAAAATAAAAATTACACCAAAATTATGAGCAGTGAGTTAACGTTAGCATTAAAAATTCTATTCTGACAGAATTTTTGAATTGTCATAATTAAATTTTAGGACATCCAGCATTTAGTAATTTAATATCAGTGAGGCAGGGAGGTAGATTAGCTAAACTGTGTTGGACCTAAGTGGAACATACTGTAGAACATCATGGTTCTGTAAGACCTGACTAAGAAGCAGCATCTTCATTGAAAATGATAGTGGTCCCAGAATGGACCCTGGGGGAACACCACATTTACGCTACACTACATCTGACCACTAGTGGCACCGTGGAGCGACATTTTTACAAACAAGTTCATGAGATCTCGAGGACACACAAGAGAGAAACACAAACTCTGTTTACTAGAAAACAAGCGTGGCATCAACCTCACCTGGTGGTGTCCATGAAGACCCGGATGTGATCCAGGAAGACGGAGCGGCTGAACTCAAACTCCACATGGAAAGACACCTGGAGGGGAGAGACACAGCTCTGAGGTCAGTGACAGGACAGAAGAAAAACTTCTGTTCAAGCTGCTGCTTTACAGCTGAGCCTCATCAATTTGAACGTTTTTTGGTCTCTGATGGTCTCTGATGGTCTCTGAGGGTCTCTGTTAGTCTCTGATGTCTCTGATGGTCTCTGTTAGTCTCTGATGGTCTCTGATGGTCTCTGTTAGTCTCTGATGGTCTCTGATGGTCTCTGATGGTCTCTGATGGTCTCTGTTAGTCTCTGATGGTCTCTGATGGTCTCTGTTGGTCTCTGATGGTCTCTGATGGTCTCTGTTAGTCTCTGTTAGTCTCTGATGGTCTCTGTTGGTCTCTGATGGTCTCTGATGGTCTCTGTTAGTCTCTGAAGCTGAACCTGGTCTCTCCCTCCGGCTGCGTCTCACCTGTTCCAGCAGCCGGAGCCTTGTTAACAGGAAACCCACAATAATCTGCGCCACAGTCTGGACCAATAAA
>NW_019524526.1:391389-393358 GCF_002814215.2 Seriola lalandi dorsalis | reverse complement strand
AGGCTCGATTAAGCACCCAACAAACAGCTGCATTATTTCTCTGACGTGTGTTATGTGTCTCCATTGCAACACAGTCCAACATATTGAAGGTCCCTACATGATTGGGGATGATCCGGGAATCAACATGCAACTGTCTGTCAGATGCTTGTGTTGAGCCTCCAGATATATTTATAATGTACAAATAAGCTGTGTCCCAATTAAAGGGCCGTATCCTTCAGAGGCTGCATTTGAAAACCGATTGCGTCACAGTGGCGCAACTAGGCTGTCCCATTTCAAAAGCTCCTTCAAATGTGGCTGAGAAATGCAGCCTTCTTTTCCTGGCCCAAGCTATCCCAAGATCTTTGCGCTGGTAATTAAAAGCAATCAACACTGACAGAGAGCCTGAGGATTATACTTTTAAATGTAAATATTGGGTTTCAGCTCAGTTAAGGACAGCTAACAGTACAACTGTTGAAACCAAGGGCCTTAAAACCTCAAGCTTTAGTGGTAAAAAGTTACATGTTGACAAAGTTGATAGGCGACAGGAGACCCGCTTTGTGAAATCCTCTGTGGGCCAGACCATCTCATTTCGGTTCAGTCTTCGTGGTCCATAACAAAGAATGCAGCCCCTGAATTTTAACACAACTATAGACAACGGAGCAAGTTGTCAGAAGGAGCAACCATAGCGATGGAGCAGGCTACAGCAGTATGACGGCGCCTATGGCAGAACAACCTAAGAGGCGTCCAAGAAAAGTTTCTAATTCTCCAGATAACAAAAGAAAGTCAGTGTAGCCTTAAGTTCCACATAACAGGTCTGATTCATGTATTTTATGGAATTTATTTTGAAGTGAATTGTCATATTCGCATGTTCGTGCTTTATATCAGGAACAATAAACAAAGTAACATTTGCACTGACTTAAATGGCTGGAATAGTGGTTTGATCTGAGGTGTTATTAAACACACGCTTCTTTTTCTGTTTTTATTCCATCAAATGAAGTAAAAGAAGTCATTTTCCAGCTAATTTGCATTAGAAATAGCTTGCTTGCATACTGAGACTTGAAATCCAGGGCCTTCTGAACCCTAAGGGTTGGAAATACAGCGAAAGCTTTATAGCAGACATGTTAATGCATGTTACAAAGCTCTTTTCTAGTCACCTTATCACCTCACTCAGATTTCTGTGCTTTTCTGAAAACATTCCATCTGAATACTAGTGTGTAATTATCTCTACAGCCTCCATCGTTAGTCGTGTACTTTGTTTAGTAGCAGAATGGCTTAAAGGTAACGGCACATCTTGAAACTTGAAAGAGTTTATGATTTTATTGATACTGCACAGAATTCTACATGTATTGTTTTTCTTATTACATAAGAAACAGTCTTATGTTAAAATGTCTATATACAGGTATTGATTTGCTGTGGCCTGTCTGTTTTTAATACAGACAGTTTTGACCTAGCTGAAGCAAATCCTGAGGGCCACTGTTGGTCACTACTCTAGGTAGTTAACAAGCATGTAGTTGCAGGAAAGGGGAGGCCACCTGGCGTGCAGGGCAGGCAAGGTGTCAGTAGGGGCACAAGCTCTCATAGTTCACACATCTGAGCACAATCTCACAGCTTTCATACAGAAAGATTTAAGTATCAGCCTTTCATAAAAACTCACAAATCAATTTCCCAATTGATTAAACACCTTTGAAAAATGGATTCATGAATCAGTTGTCCCATATGGAATATCTTTTATCGTTGATGCCTGCCACTAACAATATGATCTAACACTGCAAAATTAACTGCAAAAAATTATTTTATCTAAGATTATATTCATGTATTCTTCTGTAGCGTGAACACAACAATTTAGAATTTGCTCTCGTTGAAATGGGGCACCAGTCCTCAGGGAGGACAACAATGAATTAATAAATGAATTGATTATTATCAATCTCATATCAGAAGCCATGACTTCTCGATTTAATGGATCTCCAGTCTCTACGTCAAAAGAATACAA
>NW_019524526.1:381393-391369 GCF_002814215.2 Seriola lalandi dorsalis | reverse complement strand
AGGCTCGATTAAGCACCCAACAAACAGCTGCATTATTTCTCTGACGTGTGTTATGTGTCTCCATTGCAACACAGTCCAACATATTGAAGGTCCCTACATGATTGGGGATGATCCGGGAATCAACATGCAACTGTCTGTCAGATGCTTGTGTTGAGCCTCCAGATATATTTATAATGTACAAATAAGCTGTGTCCCAATTAAAGGGCCGTATCCTTCAGAGGCTGCATTTGAAAACCGATTGCGTCACAGTGGCGCAACTAGGCTGTCCCATTTCAAAAGCTCCTTCAAATGTGGCTGAGAAATGCAGCCTTCTTTTCCTGGCCCAAGCTATCCCAAGATCTTTGCGCTGGTAATTAAAAGCAATCAACACTGACAGAGAGCCTGAGGATTATACTTTTAAATGTAAATATTGGGTTTCAGCTCAGTTAAGGACAGCTAACAGTACAACTGTTGAAACCAAGGGCCTTAAAACCTCAAGCTTTAGTGGTAAAAAGTTACATGTTGACAAAGTTGATAGGCGACAGGAGACCCGCTTTGTGAAATCCTCTGTGGGCCAGACCATCTCATTTCGGTTCAGTCTTCGTGGTTCCACATAACAGGTCTGATTCATGTATTTTATGGAATTTATTTTGAAGTGAATTGTCATATTCGCATGTTCGTGCTTTATATCAGGAACAATAAACAAAGTAACATTTGCACTGACTTAAATGGCTGGAATAGTGGTTTGATCTGAGGTGTTATTAAACACACGCTTCTTTTTCTGTTTTTATTCCATCAAATGAAGTAAAAGAAGTCATTTTCCAGCTAATTTGCATTAGAAATAGCTTGCTTGCATACTGAGACTTGAAATCCAGGGCCTTCTGAACCCTAAGGGTTGGAAATACAGCGAAAGCTTTATAGCAGACATGTTAATGCATGTTACAAAGCTCTTTTCTAGTCACCTTATCACCTCACTCAGATTTCTGTGCTTTTCTGAAAACATTCCATCTGAATACTAGTGTGTAATTATCTCTACAGCCTCCATCGTTAGTCGTGTACTTTGTTTAGTAGCAGAATGGCTTAAAGGTAACGGCACATCTTGAAACTTGAAAGAGTTTATGATTTTATTGATACTGCACAGAATTCTACATGTATTGTTTTTCTTATTACATAAGAAACAGTCTTATGTTAAAATGTCTATATACAGGTATTGATTTGCTGTGGCCTGTCTGTTTTTAATACAGACAGTTTTGACCTAGCTGAAGCAAATCCTGAGGGCCACTGTTGGTCACTACTCTAGGTAGTTAACAAGCATGTAGTTGCAGGAAAGGGGAGGCCACCTGGCGTGCAGGGCAGGCAAGGTGTCAGTAGGGGCACAAGCTCTCATAGTTCACACATCTGAGCACAATCTCACAGCTTTCATACAGAAAGATTTAAGTATCAGCCTTTCATAAAAACTCACAAATCAATTTCCCAATTGATTAAACACCTTTGAAAAATGGATTCATGAATCAGTTGTCCCATATGGAATATCTTTTATCGTTGATGCCTGCCACTAACAATATGATCTAACACTGCAAAATTAACTGCAAAAAATTATTTTATCTAAGATTATATTCATGTATTCTTCTGTAGCGTGAACACAACAATTTAGAATTTGCTCTCGTTGAAATGGGGCACCAGTCCTCAGGGAGGACAACAATGAATTAATAAATGAATTGATTATTATCAATCTCATATCAGAAGCCATGACTTCTCGATTTAATGGATCTCCAGTCTCTACGTCAAAAGAATACAACAGGACAACAACTGGGTGTAAATAAAGGAGTTTATTAACTAAACTACTATCTACAGAGTAAATGCAAGGTGTAATAATCATAAAGATGAAAATAATAATGAAAAGAGCAGTGTGATGAGTTGGCAATGGTGGGAGAAGATATGTTATGGCTATACACTGTGGCTATACAGCTAATGATACTACATCTACGAATTAGGTTTGATGATTAAATATTACTATATTTCGACATCAACCCAGTCATGAGCAGCAGTGTCCCGTTATCACGATGACGGATTCTGCCTGTGTCTCAGCGGTTCAGCTCTGGTGGAGTTTGCCAGGAGACTTTCTGTCTTGGGCCCTCTTGATTTCTTCACCCGTCTTCTCCTTTGTTTCCACTTGGAGAAGAGAGTGTAATGTATAAACCTGATGGCACTAATAATGGCAGAAGGAATAATGCAAGTGTGGATTTCATATTACATCCTTCAAAACAAGTATTTAACTGATCAAACAACAATATAAACATTTCCTAAAGCTAATAGTCTATAAATGTGGATTACACAGCAGTTCTTTGACTGTAATAATAATAATATGCACATTCTGGATGTCATGTAGTGTGTTACCTTGTGTGAAGGATGCTGACAGTATGGTCAAATGAAGGACCTTGTCTTAAAATCTACATGTTACATTTCAAACATTCTATGGGATAGAAGTTTGGGATTAAACTACTGCATAGGAACATCTCATGAGTTACAGAACAGTTAGAAATTTAATTTTACATTCTTCCTTAGATCTGTGTCTGTGAAGAGAGTTCTGCTGGTCACTACCCAGGATTGGAATATGGGTTGTAGTTTATGACTTTATGTAGAGAGGGACAGAGGAAGGGAGGTTGGTGTGTGTGTGTGTGTGTGTGTGTGTGTGCGTGCGTGCGTGCGTGCGTGTGTGTGTGCGTGCGTGCGTGCGTGTGTGTTCATGCATGGCACAGAGAGGCCAGGATTCACACCTTAGTGTTAATCAGTCCTTTTGTTGTAACTTGTCCTATAAAAAACAAACAAATATCAATAGACAGAGTCTTATTGTTACAAGCTGCAGATTTGTCTGTGTTTTCCAGTTTGCCTGGTGGTTGATCTCTGGAGCTGACCCTTTGACCCTTCACTGGGAGAGTGTCTCTCTGACATGATAACAGCATGGGCTGTTTGTGAGAGGAGGGTCCTTTGTCTATGTTTCCTATCAATTTGATAGTTTGATGGTGGGAAGAGTTGCAAAGCGTCAATTTTGGATCCATAACTCTGCGTGTCCTTAAAATGAACTTCTTTAATGACTTGTGACTGATGCCAGGCCAGGTATGTCCGCTACCATAGTTTATTTCTATTTAGTGTGCAAACTGGAGACTGAAATACCAATGTATCTTGCTGCTTTTAGGTCAGATCCATCAACAAAGGAACAGGAAAGACGTTTTGTCAGTGATAAACTGTAATAAAAGTTAACTTGAGAGAAAAAAAGGTCAATGATGCTGTGACACAGGTGTGGACTGGAAAACTGAAAACTGTCATACAGTCTTTTATCGTTCTGCATCACGGGGGTGGGCTTATGTCCAGCTCCTTCATGCCTGATTCTGCTTCTAATCATGATTTAAAAGTGACAAACTGATAAGCTTGGAGTAAGTTGTAACAGTGCCAACAAATGTTATGAATATAATGTGATGCATGTCAGCAAATCAACAGCACCTGCAGTCTTCTCTCTTTTTCTGCTGGATCTATTTAACAGTACTGCCATGCACTCCTAGCCAAATACACATGAATGTAGTGACATGCATGTGACTGTTATGCAGTGGGAAGAGCAGGTTTGAATATTGGCTAATGATGAACAATTATCAAGGATAAGTAGGCCTATTAATATTCATAAAATATGATTAATAATTATGCGGCACCATCCTGCTACCAGGGACCAAATGGCCAAATTGTTGATACGGTCTCAAATAGATGTTCACTAAATAAATGCCAGTACCTGGGGGATATTAGCACTTATGACATGAACAGTGAGAGGTAGTATCTGAGCACTGATCATCACAACCAGAATTTATCACCAATAGCAATATTAATAACGATCAATATTGCTTTTAATTAACATATACCTGATAATCAAATACACCTACAACAACAAGCAACTATACTACAGGCAACCAAATGTAAACCAGCAATTTTTGAGGATCTGGTTTCCTCAGAAGGGCAGAGAGAAAAACTCAGTTGAAGGGAAAAACTCATCAACTAAACTTTTGCTCATCTGTCAGGCTCATGGTCTTCATGTGGCCCTTCTATTGTTCTGAGCATATGTTCAGGGACCCAGTCACAGCTAGTCCGCTCTGACACATGTTATGATAAATATAAAATCCATACACGCAATATGGACCACTGCTGTCTTGTCAGTAGAGAGTTTTTTTTCTCCTTCTGTTGTGTAGTGGAAGCTTCAAGCAATGAACAAACTGAGGGTCTTTAAAACTTAACATTTTACTTTCCACTATGCTGCAGTTTTACATGGCACAAAGTAAACAAAACGGGCTTGCGCACCTGTTGTCTCGACTTCATTACAGCACTAAACCTGTAATAAAACCTCAGCACTAGAGTGTTATCAACTTCGGTTTTATTATTGGGTTAGCGCTTTAGTCAATGAACAAAACAATTTCCATTTCACATTAGAGACACCAATGTTTGAATTGTAACTGCTCTCAAAATGGTTAAATGTCACTGACTGTTTATCAAATGTATCATGAATTAAAAAACATCTTGAGAAAGTGTGACTAAAGAATAGGCAAAGAAGGAAAAGACAAACCAGGATCAATTGGTGGTATTCCACCCAAAATATTTGAATATCAGACACTCACCACCTTCAGGCTTGAAAGGTGTCTTTTTAAAATCTTTCACACAAGGTGGCTGTTGTTGGAATCCCAGACTAATAGGAGAGCAGAAAGTGGGTTACTCTGCACAAAACTGCAGGCATAGCTTCTTGTACAGAGCTGCAAAGAAGGCTGTAAGGGGTTTGAAATGGAAGCAGGGTACTCTGTTTATCCATATTTTGGCACAAATATGACTGGACCATACTTGGAGTTGGTCAGCAAAAAGTTTCTTATGCTGCAAGAGTGGTTTAATTTTTATTTACTTTTTTTGTCACTGTAAAACTAGTCGCCAACAAAATCCATTTCAATAAACGCCATTAATCCAAGCTGACTTAAGCGTCAGCCCTCCATGAAGGAGAAAGCAACATATTTACCCTCTATGATGCCTGATAGAGTAGCAGATATACAGCAATTTAGGCTAAATTGTCTGATGAACTAAATATGTGCCTGAGGAGGACCACAGCACACATACTATGACCACATCTTATCTCCACTCTTTCTTTTGCTGACTAACTTGTGCGACATATCTCTCTTGGCTCCCTCCAGAGCTGCTGGGCTGATGGGGGTGGTTGCGGTGTGAGGACATTATCTGTCCCAGCTTTGCCCCAACCCTTGACCTTGGTCACTTTGACACATGTTTACATAAGTCAAATGTGAAGGAATAAAGTGGGCCAGCAACCCTGCCTGTCATTACACACCCCCCATGATCACAGCCTTATTTACAGTCATCTCTCACAGCATTTGATTGATGGCAGCCATCTCATTAACGCCACCACAGTCCAAGGCCTCCTAACATGTCAGATCAGCACACCCCCCCCCACTCACAGACTGTTGCACCGCAATTAAAATTCCTCCCCTGGAAACCAACGGTACTCCTGAGAAAAAGAAATGGACCATATGAAAACTACTACTCTGCAGCTTTGATATTGTTTCTGAAAACAGGAGAAAAAAAAGAAAGAGGCAAATGGGGGAATGGTGCAAAGGAGAGAGGTTAGGAGGAGGGGTGTTGGTATGATGTGAATGATTTATTAGTGTAGCTGGACACTTAATAATTACTTAACACACACACACATAGATCACCTTTACAGTATTTCTGTCAGGCGACGGCACAAGAATGGAAATGATATGTGATTGATGCCAGGAAGCATAGGCACGGCCCAGGGGGAAAGCAGTGCAAGGTCTTACTTATAAAAACATCAATCAGGGGGCATGGTCTGTGAAGCCATGGATTGTGAAACACCAGAGATCCCCCACCCCCACTCTTCACACTGTGAACAAGACTTGCCTCAGAGGGAAGTAGGGTTCCTTCGCTCTGTTAATGAAGACACTGACGCCGCACATGGCTGCTACATACAAAAGAAATACATCACATGCTGCCATCATGCAAAAACCATAACACAACCTCGACTGCTCACCAGAGCTGCAATCAAACATGTACCACACCATACAAGCCATATTACAGCCACAATCCCATTTCTGAAAGTGAGCATTAATGCTTCTACGTAACAGGACGTGCAAACTGAAATAAAGTTATAGTAATCATTGCTATGGTTGGTTGTTCTCTGTGGCTGCACCAGAACACATTTCATCTCGAACGTAGGAGGGGGGACAGTTCATTAGGCCTATTTCAAATGGGATCAGATTACAATAAAAAAAACCTGCAATGATCCTAGACTCCACCACAGTACTAAAATCACATTTTCTTCAGATTAAGCATATGCATACTGTACAAGAGGCACTCCCATAAGCTAATTACCTTTGAAACCCTGCTGCATGAACAAAGAGGGCTTCATTAAGGCTCTTAGGATGTTGCTGATTTGTTGTTTTTCAACAACAAAGGGCAAAAAAGTCTCACATTGTTTGTATTAGTGGCTTCACTAGAAAAGAGAAAGAAATTATGGTTCTAAAAGGTATTTTAGGATTGTTAGGGTTTTCTGAGGTGATCTGTGAGAAGTATTTTGTCCTTTAAATTTTGAGGAAAAAAGTAATAGCCTGTGTTGCATCACTGTTACCATGTATGTATGTATGTATGTATAAAGGTCCTATTCTGGCAAATCTATTTTGCACAAGTGTGATGTTGGATGCTTTTCTGAGCTTCAAGGATCATTTCAATTATCTCTCACCAGTGTACAGATACCGCAAGATTTTAGTTTTAAGAAACTTTAATAAAGCTATACATGAAATATTAATGTAGAGATGGTTTCTGTTACTTTTCAAGATGTTTCCGAGTCAACTTTGATTAGAAAAAAAAGCCTGGGCATAAGATTTGCAGTGAGCTCATATTATAGCTTTTCATTTTAGTAGTGAACTGACATGAGCGCTGCCTCAAGTCATAGAACCTGTGTGTGTTGTGTTTCTCAGTACAACTGTTTACCAGAACCTATTCTGCTCATTATTTTTACATTCACAAAGGTCATTTGTCAAGCTTTTAATTGGGTTATTTTTCATGGGACAAACACACCCCTCTGGAGAGTATTTAATTTAAAATGTTGATAAGCACCTGATTGTTCCTGTGTCTGTTATCTGCCTGATGCTATAACATGAGGGCAGTGCTAAGCTAAGGGTCTGGAAATATGCTAATTAGCATTTTCATGCTCTAATGAAGATTAAATTGACATGGTGCTTTAACATAGAGAAAGAAACTCATGTTAGGGTCATTTGTGTCTTTATAAATATGGCCCCTTAAAAATTAGTATAATTCAAATGTTTTTTTCCATTTGTGAGGATTTTTAAGTTTTTAATGGTTTGTTTTCTCTTGTTTAGTTCTGGCCATTTCATCTGAGACTTTCTTGAAGGAAATGTGAAAGCACTTCAGTTTCCCCTGGTACCTATTTGCATTGCATTATAGTGCAGGTGCAGTGGCTAGGGAAGGGTCTGGAACCATGCTAATGAACAACCTTGTTTTAATTAACTTCAAGTTAAAATGGCGTGAAATTGAAAATGATTATTGCCAAAGTAAACATGCCTAATTAGGATATAAGGCGTGTAAGTAAATTATTTGATAACTATTGTTTATTTGGAGCTGTGCATCACCTGGTTTGGGTTAGGAATTAATCTCTGCAGTGCAAACTGAATGCATGATGGCAGACAATCTAATTTTCTGTGAGCTGTAAAGAAATTATCAGTATGGCTGTTCAATAAATTTAAGACTCTTATAGTTTAGCTGACTAATATATATTTTGTTCCCGATAATTGTTGTGGAAAATCCCAGCAAGGAGGAGGGCTCCATTTCCACAAATAAATTAGGTAAAATAATCAATAATATTAGTCAATTAAATAGAATTGTTTATGCAGTGAGAATTATGCCCTTGTCAGTGCTTCTACACACACGGTGGATGACAGAAACTATTTACTTCTATGTCATAGGTTTTAATTGTAACTGAAAGACTAAATATTATTTAATACATACTGTAGGCCGGTCAAATAGAAATTGTGTTCTGATCTAGTTGAAAAGTCTCAATACCTGCACTAAACAATACTTTCATATTTCAATCAGTGCAGCTCTGCAGAACAGATTTACAGGCTGGCTCTGACAGGAGGGAATCTGCCATTGGGTGATGAATGAGTCTGTCAGATTAGGTACAATTTGATCATGTCTATTGACTCCAAGTTTAATTTCACTGATCGAATCATGAGCGACGATGCATGTACAGACATATGCTCACTCATTACAACTTGGACTGGCATGTCGCTCCTCGCTTCCTTACGATTTCCATTCTGACCTGTAATTTGTATTAATGACAGTACTGTTTATCTCGGCAGCCAGTTTTTAGATTTAAGATTCATCTGAGTGGGGAATCATTTCTCCAGGTGACGTTTGGTGATTTCAATATTGCTTGTACTGGTCAATGATTTCAATCCTCTCCACAAAAAACCATCCATACACATGTTGTGCTTTTTTGTGTTGAAAAACATGACACGTTTCCAGCTCAATACACAAACAATATGTGTGGAACCAATTTCAGTAAAAGTGGATAGAGCTTTTGTTAGTTTTGTCGAAATAATAATTGTCCCTGTCAATTAAATTAATAGAAGCTCAAGCTCTGCCATTTGATCATCTACCATGCTGAACTCGAATGCACTGCGGACCTTAATTCAATGCAAAATGGATTTTAACAGAATAACATTTTTTGATAATTCTGAAAAAAACTCAAACTAATTATTAAAAAGGATGGAACTGAAAACTGCTGAGAAAAGATATTGTGATAACTATTTTATCTGAAATACAAATATATATCCAGTTTTGAGAGTAACTTCTGTTGCATAAAACTATCAATGAGAGGTTGTTAGGGACCTTTCACAATGCAGCAGAACCTTCAATAATTAGCTAAATAGAATAACAATATAAATATACACAGAAGGACATGAATCACAAAATGAAAAAAGTAAAATGAAACTAAATAAAATAAAACACGTAATATAAAAATTTATGGATAGAACAACATTAAATGATAAAATGATTCTTATGAGCATCAGTTGTTTCAGCTTTTGTGGTTCACAAACTCTATTTTCATAAATAACACAAGTAACATTAAGGCATGTAAAAATGTTGTCTAAAGACAGACAACTAAGTGCTTCCTGGTCTTAATTACATTAAATCCTTATCAGCATAACAACTGTGATTGGAGCATCCCTGCTCATTAACAACATCTGGTACTTTAATGGTATTCTTATCAGTTATTTTTGTTATTTATTAAGGGAAAAAAAGAACAGAAACAAAATGAACATTGGTTATTATATTATATCCCATTATATTTTCTTATATGCACTGTATATAAACCTTCTTGAGTAGCAAACTGCAACAGGAAATCACTAATGGATACTTTTAATCATTAACACATGTTTGTATAATTTAGGCTAGTTTTGGGCTCCACACCGTTTGCATACATGCCATACCTGGTTTGACAACGAATGAACTACGAGCTTGGCGGTCAAATACTATGCATTTCTCCACCTGTATGTGATGGACTTTTGCTGGATGTTTTGACATATCGCTTGTGTTTCTGCCCTTACATGCAAAAGACTTGTTGCCCTCATGTAAACAAGCATAACCGCAGTTTTGAATGTTAAGTTCTCTCTGCCATTGCCACTAATAGCAGGGTCTCTGTGTGTTTATGTGTGTGCTGGACGGTGCTGCAGCGTGTGAGAGAGAGCTGACCCTCACACACATAGGCTCCGAGAGAGAGATCTCTCTTCTGGATTGGGAATAGCGAAAATGCATCACAGACCAATGTCAGAATGTTAAACAGAAATGGAATTGGTGAGATAAAATGTACAAGACAACTTTTATGTAGCAATAATAAGAAGGAAATCTATTTTTTTTTATTTCT
>NW_019524526.1:340427-381113 GCF_002814215.2 Seriola lalandi dorsalis | reverse complement strand
AGTTCCTTTGATGCGTTTTGTCAAAACAGAATGCACATCCTTTCTCATTCATTGCAATTAGTGTCTCCCATTGCAAACTGTAGGTTGCTGATGACAGTTCATACACTGCAGAATTCCTATCTACAAAATAAGGACAATGCAGTCAACTGGTTGGGGAACAGCCAAGGTGATGAAAACATGGCATTTGGAGCGTCCCAAGATAAACATACTGTGCTGTAAAATCTAAAGTAGCCATGTATGGTTTCAGTAAATACAGCTTCGGGAAAGTCACATTTTATTAGCAGCATGCAAAACAGTTATATCTGTTTAGTCGCTCTCTGTAGCAGTGTATTATGATGAAATACTCTGAAGTGCTTTCTTTTTTATTTGTTGACTTGGCTTTAGCCACGGTTGCAAACAAATGTAAATAGTATACACAGTAAAAATGAATATAAAAGTCCAGGGTTAAAGGAAAAAATATGAGGCCTGTATCAAAATGTCAGTTTACTTCCCTTTGAGTTGCCAGGTTTGGATAACATTTGAGATTTTGCTATAGTATTCTGACTTACAGAAGATAAGTTAGTGCTGTCACTAAATGTTGCATTTATAATTTACTGGGAGCAAATTAACAGTGTGGTGATGTTTTTTCGCTAATAAAACCAGTGGGCACCATTTTAATTTGTTTATTTAATCCCATTAAGTCTAAAGAGATTTGAAGTCTCTGCATGTTATCGTGAGCAGCAGTGATGGAAGAGACTGTAAAAGCTGTCAGTGAAGTAATCGCTAATCACCAATCCTGTCGTCAATGAAACAAGAAGCCTTTTTTTTTTTTGAAAAACCAGACTGCACAAATGGATGTGCTATATACATATATTTCTTTCATCGCTAATTATCATAGAAAGTAATAAGTCTTTTAAAGTGATACGTAAATTGCTCTGTGCTCATTATTCCTTATCAAGTCATTGTAAATGTTTGTCTGTGCCCTGTAGAAATTATCATTCAGGTTTTGTTTTTTTGTGAGTGGGGAGAACCAACCCTTTAATGTTGTCTGTTATTAGGATGTAGTTGTTGAACATAGAGACAGGGACTCAGAAAGCAGCAATACATGGAGAGTGGAGGAGAGAGCAGAGGCAGACAGAATGCTAAAGTCACCCAGAGTTGTGGGTCAAGGATTTTTTTTTTTTTACCAAAGTGGTTCTGGTTATTTGAATCATCAACATAGTAGGTTGTCAAACCTGCATCAGTAACACATATTCCTTCAGTCACTTTGACATGTTATTAAAAAATATGTAGTTCATTTGTTACTAAAGGTTGACTTGTTTCCACTCAGGGTTTAAATTTATTAAAAAGATGAAATAATCCAGAATATGTCAGAGACATACTCGAATCCACAAACTGCACTTTTCATCAGATATATGGTTTGCCTAATCCAAATGAATCCTCTGGATTTATACTGATACCTTGTAATGTAGCACATTTCTGAAAAAGATGTACTCCTGCTACATAATGCAATAACAATTCTCCTCAAATAATTCACTGAAACTGCACACAAACCATACATATTTATAGCCTGCAATTAAAATATAAAGAACTATAACCTACTAATGGCAACAATAGATTTTTTTGATTTGGCACAACATATACTCGTAGAAAGCCTCCGGGCACCAGATCAGGGAAAAACATACATGAACATGAAAATACACAGAGTTGCTTGTTAATTTTGCACTAATGCATATCTGCAGTGTCCATCTTTCTCAGTTGCATCAAGCAAAAATGTAAAAACATGGAGATGGAGGAGAATAGGGCCACAGAGAGACAAATCAGACTTCAATGTTATACTTTGTTAGCATGCAGGTCACACTACCATCAGCAACGGCCCAGCTGTTACATACAGTTTTCAGGTGATTTGCCAAACTCATTGATTTGCGATATGCCCATTTCCTTTTACATATCTGGCACTTGATTTTTTGTGGGTCTTCTTCACAAATTCGGAAAAAAAACACACAATTTGAATACTGATTTGAACGTTGATTACTGTGGCAACGCTCAAAGCTTTGAAGCTTCAAAGCCCTCAGGTCTGCCCTAGTGGAGAACTCCACATCTGTTTGTTTCTCCTATAAATGATCATAAAATGCTGTGATTTACAACCAAAGGTGCCGAGTGCTGCCCACTGGATTATAACAGAACAAACCAAACACCTTCCACCTCCTCTGCACTGCACATGATGCAGACTTGCACAGCTCACTTGATTCCTTCTTTGGAGAGCATGATCTCTATCAGTCCACCTTCCTACGTATTGCTATTGTGGTTGCCTGTTTTTTAATCGGCTCATTTTTTTAATCATAAGCCTAAAAACATATCTGCATTCCCTTAATACTTAAACTCTCAATAGGTGAAACATCTCTTGGCAATTAAACGATGGTTTCACATTTGAGACTGCAGGGTTTCCAGAGTGTAAGCTTGGACAAGTCAAATTTCTCATTGCAGTGCTGTTTGATACCCAGCTGATGTTTCAGAGCTCAACTCCATGAAGGGCAAATTCTCCAGTTTAAACCAAACAATAGTATGGCAAAAGAAGCTACTCCAATGTGCAGTAAATTGTGACAGAGTCCAAGGGTTTGGAAGACACTCTTTCAATAATAACATTAAAAGACAAAAAAGTTAAATTAAGTCAAGATTCTTTGCTGGAACTACTGGAGGCCTGGCAGGCTCCTGACATAGCAAAGGATAAACGTATAACCTGAAGTGTATATATGGTTTGATGTCAGACTCATCTGTTAAGCAAAAACCAAAGCACAGGTAGACACTGGTTAAATTATGATAAAAGGTTAAATGCAAGAGGAAGTGTAAAATACACTTGTAGAAAGATTAAACAATGGCTATATGAAAGGGGTCGCTTGTAGGGATGAACTTACAGAATTGAATCTGTAGCTCCCTTCAACTTTTGGGATCTTCACAGCAAGTTTCAGCGGGTTGTTTAGCTGTCCAGCTCTAAAACACCACTGTACATTACCTGTTCAGCACCAAACAGCTGGATGGGTAACTATGCAACTCTTTGCTAACAAGTTCACAATATCAAGTGATGTTATGTCAGTGTTGTGTCAACAAATTGTGCCCACTGGCCCAAAGTGGGCAAAAAAATGTGTCATGCAGGTTTAAGGAGGAATAAACAATTTTCTAGCGTCATAAACAGTTTTCATATATATGTTTAGATATTGGTGAGGCCCTTATCAAATCATGCATGTACATAACACAGAACTATAAACAAATTACATCATGCACAGTAGAGTTTCTCTCTATCATAACAAAACAAAGTTTGCTATTTCAGGATCACAACATAATTATTGTGAATGTGACAATTGTTCAATGAAAACAAGAAAATAAAAAGATAATAATTGCTACGGCCATGATCACTACAACCTCCTTTAAATAATTCTCTCCGTCTCTGTGTCACTGTCTGCAAATGTTAAACACCTTAACACCTTCCAGATCTCATACAAGCATCACACAGCTAGTCTTTCTCCATTTCTTCGCTCATGATGACATACTGAAGAACCCAACCCTCCAACCCCCCGAAACCGATTAGCACCGTACAATAACGCTTGCTCAGATCAATGTTTCCAGAAACACAGTGAGGAAACAAATCAATTATTGTTTAAACACAAGGCTCCAATGTCCAGGGATCAATAGATGAGATGTATTACATTGCTGACGCTCTGGAGAGATCTGAAATTCATTTTGTTTATGTTTTTTCCTTTGGACAGCAAAATCACATGGAGCTCTTTGTCATTTGTGACCCAGTTAAAATCGCTGCTGCCTTTCTACTGCCATTACCCACTGAATAGAGGACTTCAAAATCAAAATCTTATTTACTGGAAGAGAAAATCTGACAGTGCCACTTAGTGTGATATTGACAGGGTATGTAAACATGTCCATTCAAGTACATTTTATCTGTTAATATGTCTACATGTTCGGTCTCGCTTTCATTCTACTGAGAGCTGATAGGAACATATGTCTGAAAAGGTGGCATGATTTTAATTACTCCAATATACACTACACTGTTTTCATTCAGCCAGTGATCAATATCTATCACAATGCATCCTGAATTGTGTGTAAGATTTCATCATGTCATTTTACTTTTCTTTATGGTTGTGCATCTCTTTGTAGTAATTCTACATAACCTTAGTGGTAATTGTTTGCCTCTGTGGTCATTTTGCGTGGTCATATTAACGTATGACAACAAAACATAAAACAGAACAGAAACAGAAAACATACGGAATACTGATATCATAAGATTTAATCAATATTTTTTTCTGTAAGAAAATAGTTTTTCCTTTTCATACTTTAAATGTTACTGTGCTGTAATGCACAAGCAGCTGAATGGAAAATGCCATGGATGGCAAAGAGGTAAAGAACATTAAAGGTCAGCTGTGAGCAATGGCCGAAGGTGACTTTTTCATACCAACGTGTCTGCGGAACCCAAAGAGATGAGACAAGATGCAAAGCGAGAGATTTTGTAATTTTATAATTTGTGATAATCTCCTAATACTTTGGTATTTAAATTTAGAATCCAGTATCTGTTGTGTGTAAAACTGTATTTTAAGTGTTTTAAGGTCTATTCTTTTTCATTTCACTTGTTAAAACTGAATTAAGTTGTGTTTTTGATACTCTAGAGAAGATAGATCTACTGTATCTATTTAACTGTCTGTTTGCCTAAATACATGCATACATACAAACGGACATATACACACACATATGTACGTTCATACATACGTACATGTGTGTGTGTATATCCACAGTCTGGATATCTTCAGTTTGGATTATGAAGTGACAATATGATTTTCACAGTCATTACTCCACCGTCATGCTGTCACTCTAATAAATTGTAGCGGAATTACCATGATTACATTTGAAATGCAAAACACGGACAGCATTTTAAGGCAGGAGGGCTGTTGAGTTGCCAGCAGTTTGCAAGGCGATGCAAACTTCGTCACAAAGGTCTTATTAGATGTTCCTAAATGTACATCTGTATTAAAATGACAGCACACAACAGGCAGCCATCTCCTGTATCCGGCTCCTCCTATTAGGACGCATCCAGTAATCTCATTAATTACTTCTCTAAATCACAAGGTTGATGCAGGGGGTCCAGGGTTCATCTTTGATGAATGACATGAAACGAGAGAGAACACCCTGGTGATTTTTTGCCTTCAGTTCAAATCATTTCTTGCCATGGTGTTCTTTACTACAACCAGGATGAGCATGGTTTTATTTATCAGAAGCCTCCTACCTGCGATGTCTAGATCCACAGCAGGTGATGCAGTTGACACCCAGGAAACTCAGTTGACTCATGCAATGGAGCAGCTGCCCTTCAGCAATTACAGTTATGAAGCCATAAATCAGAACTTAATAGAAGAGAAAGCGAAGTGAAGCTAAAAGACATTTGCTACTTCAGTGAAAATGTGACCTCATGTATATTGCCAGTTAATTTATTGAAAAGAACTCCTCAGGCCAATATCTTCAAAGTGCATTTCTATTTGGCGAGTATTTTTTTACACAGCTTTTAAGATTTCAACTCAGAAGCCATGTATGTATCAGAATAGCCCTCAAATATGGTAATCTCAAATATTTTAATTAGCATGTTTGAAATTGTAGTTTTGTATATTTATAAATGGATTAAAAGTATTTAACAATGTTGTGGGATGTGCAACAAAAGTAATCCTGACTAGTGCATAACAACGCCCACTGTAAATAAAACAGATTCCATCGATGTAATACACCAAATCAGACTTCAGGATATTCTGTTACCATCAATGTAATCCATGAAATTATTATTATAAATAAATATTTTCATACGAATGATTAAATTCAGATTGACAAAAAACTGGATCATGAAAAACGGCGTGTGGAAGAGTATCTGATGAGACTACTGCAGAAATAAAGCAGGTCATACATAAAGGCACAAACTGTGAATGATATTGCAGTGATAAAGGGGCAGTTCACTTTTTAAATAAGACTAAGCTTCTTTGATGCTACTTGAGTTGGGTATGCTGAGTGTTTTTGCATTTTTTTCCAAATATAAGCCTATTAATTGGCTATTTTGTTTGTCTTTGTGCTTGTTTTGTGCGTCTGTGATGTCATTTTGCTTTTCTTTATGGTTGTGCATCTCTTTGTAGTAATTCTACATAACCTTAGTGGTAATTGTTTGCCTCTGTGGTCATTTTGCGTCTTTCTGGTCATTTGCATTTCTTAGCTATTTTGCTACTCTTCCCTGTAGTTTTGCGTCACTTTGCAGTCATTTTTGGATTTCTTTGTGCTCCTTTTCATCTCTTCGTGTTGAATTTTTCGTGTTTGACTTTCCAACAATAAATGTTACAGTCACCACAGAGGTTCTGGTCCAGTGGCTCCCTGATCATTTAGGCCTCTGGGTAGGTTCCTGGGAGGACCGTTCACTAATCCTTTTGTGTCTGCTGTGCAATTCTGGACAGTAAAATTATTTTATTGCATACACTAAAGATAGTCAACCCTGTCTCATAGAAATTACATTTATATACAACTGAACTCCAACAGCTAATACATTTTGCAAGATCAGGTTCAGGTCGATGGTGGGTGTGCAGAGTGCACCACTGTTGCACCACAGACTGGGGTTCACTGTCCCATTTGTCATTAGTTTTAGGCAAAAGCACTCAGGTACAGTTAGTGAAAGATGGTGTTTTTTGTTAAATGTTCATAAACACATTGTATCTAAAGTCCCTGTGAGCCAGACCACGATCTTACCCACCATGAATGCCTACACATAACCATAAAAAAGTTTAACACTATAACGTAATTTCGAGGAGACAGGGTTGAAATAATACCATATCACATTATGTCATGTTCGTAACATTTAAAATTCAGTTTTAATCTACTTGTAATTATAGTAATATTTTTAATAATAGTAATGAATTATATCTACAAAGCATGTTTTGGAAAGGATGCAAGGTAGATAGAGGCCTGAGGATGGGATGCTGGTTCTCCCACTGCTCTGAGGCACCCGGCTGGCTGTGGAAGCCCTCTGAGTGGAGGTAGGGATAAACAAAGGTTAATCCTCTCAGACAGGCAGAGGAGAACAGCTCCGGTGTGACAGGCCTCCTGTTCATTCACCAATGCCTCTGCTACCTGGAGGCAAAATCCCCCTGTCTCTCCGTAAAGGCTATTTGCTTAAACATGGATAGACACTTGCTGTCCTGGGGTGAATGGAAATGCAGTGTGGAATTTTGCTCTGGATTTCAGACA
Source organism: Seriola lalandi dorsalis (assembly GCF_002814215.2). Lineage (NCBI taxonomy): Eukaryota > Metazoa > Chordata > Actinopteri > Carangiformes > Carangidae > Seriola > Seriola lalandi. Next base: position 373,862 of record NW_019524526.1, on the reverse strand, counting down.
TTATGTTCATCTTTGTCATTTTGCTCACCTTGATCGTGCGTCGTGAAATCACTTATGATATATAAAGTACATTTAAATAGAAATATACTTATACTTTACAACCTTTAAAAAAAATGGAATGCCAATAATTTCAAAATAGAAGAACTTTTTTCACAGTTTGTTTTTTTGTTATACTGATGTATAGATACCCTGTTCCTGCAGTGAGGGACTGTGGCCTCCTATAATGACATTTGGAAGGGTCTATGGTTCTCTCTGTATTTCTCCATCTGTCACATACAATATTTTGGATGATTGTGTTTCCACAAAACTCTAGGGAATGATGTGCCTTTTGTGGTATTTTAGAAATTTCACCAAGGGATCTGAATTGGGCCAGATGTGATACACCTGTTTGTATATCGTGCATAGTGATAACAGTGTTGTCATTGCTTTTCATAAAACTATAACTATTGGATTTACATCTGGTATTAACATTTAGTCTGTATCTAAAATCTAAATGACATTTGAGCACTGGACTTTGCATTTACGTCTGGTATTAATAATCATTCTTGTTGTCTCAGGTCTGTCTGCATGGAGATTGGATCCTAATATGCAAATTAGGTAGGTGGGGCTGGTGGACTTGGAACAAACACGGTGCGTGCCAGGTTAAGGAAGCATGTATTTATTGTCTTTAGCTGAGGAAGGGCTGGTCTGCATCTTTTTGTTTAGCAGCTTGAGATCTCAGCAAGAGGTAGAGATTTCAGTCTGTTGGTAGAACTGTTTTTCTGACGGATGCGGACGAACTGTAGAGATTGCATTTACACTTGCCTTGAATCAAGACGTGAGATAGACCACCTCCAAATGTGGTCCGGATCATAATTTAACATTTTAGATACAAACGCATGCTTTGTGCATTTACATCTGAAATATACTATATATATATATATATATTTCCCTATTTGGACAAGATAACCAGATACAGTATAAATCGCATGTGTAGATGGAGTGTGTACTATATATCTGACTGTACAGAATTGATTTTGACAAAATTATGACGAAAATTAATCGTAACTCTTTTTACAGAATTAGACTGTAAAGCATCAGGGTGCTTTGTTTGCATCTTGTTTAATTGTCTGTTTTTAAGTAATACACAAGGTTACATATTTGGCTTATTGCTTTTTTAGTTTGGACTACACTCGCACAACTGTGTCCAGTGTGTTTAGTGTCTTGATGACTCACCCACAGCTGAACACCTGCTGTGCTCTACAGTCTGCTTTATCCGTCTTCTGTGGATATTTTTAAATGTAATATGTTGCACCTCTGCTTTTCCTGCTATGTCAAGTATATATTTCTGTCATGAGAAAGACCTTTACAAAGGTTTATTGATCATCCTTCAGTTTAGTTCTGCATGGCTGCCAATAGTAAACAGTAATGGTGCATGAAGTAATGATGATTATCAAAATATATTCCTGTGGCAAATTGGTTATGGACATCAGGGAAACTGCCATTTCATCTGAAAGTAAAGATGCTGTAAGCTAAACCCCTTAAAGTGGTGTTTAGGGGTATCAGGGGAGTAGGGATGCTTGGCTCCTTCCCCCCTCCAGGGTGGCAGGGGCAGGTCAAGGGCTCTGATTGTCAGTGTTTATTAATGGGCCCTGCAGAGGGTAGTGACAGCAGGGTGATCTCTATGATGATGATGTCTTATTGCTTTCCATGAGCGCCTCAGGTACATACATATTTATGATGTGCTGCCACCTTGACGCCAGCTAGAAATATCTGTTTAACACCCGGCCCAGTCGGATGCTTACCAAAGCAGAGCCAGAACAAAACAATCCTTTAGCGTTAATAGTGCCAGTGCCACGTTAAGCCACAGACTTGACTGTACGTTATGATTTACATTTAAGGTGGCACAAAATTATGAAAATTGGTTTGACATTGTGTGTAGTTTTTGGTCAGAATGGTGAAAACAGCATCATGTTACAGAAGAGAAGCCAGTGTGACAAGATCAACCACGCTATAAATTTCCACAGTACTGATGTCAGCACTTCATGTTAATCAGATGGCTTTTTGACCACCAATTGAATTAATTAGAACTAATTTGTATGACAGATTGATTTGTGACAATACACGTGTACATGTTAAATATTAACAGCTAGCACTTCCCCAGGGACAGCTGGGATTTTAAAGGGCAACTCATACGCAGTCATTTAGTTGATTAATACGGGCCACTCATGTCGAGCAGACAGATTTGTTTTACTTACTTATTCATGTCTTCACAGAATGCAACTCTCCTCTATCTTACTCCTGTTTTTTTTCCCCTTAGCAACAACAGGTTTTGTAGTCATCAGGATTCTAGTGTCATTCTGTTGCTCAGTCCTGTTTACTGTCCACACTATGACATTCATTTTGTTACACTGCAGTGGCATAATGCTACAGTCAAAGTACTTTTTTATTTTTGCAAGAAAGACAGAGAACAAAGAAGCAAGACGATGATTTTCAGGGAACTAATAGCTCACAGGTTTCCCAGTGTATATAATACACAAATATGGAAAGAGCACACATTTGTAAGTACATTATTTATATTTTGATGAATGAAATTTGAATTTGTTTTTTTGTTTTTTTCTGCCATGTGCAGAGTATAAGGAAGAGAGGGTGTTTCCCCATTGCATTTGCTTTTGATACAGGGCTCCAAATCTGAAACAATTAGTCAATTAATGGTTTAGTTGACTCACTGAAAATTTGAGTAATTACCGAAGTCAATAACTAACATTATGACATTCTATGTTTTTCAGGCCTCCTGTAAAAGATGAGCCCATAGGTGGTTTGTGCAGCAGGTTATTATGACCCATAGTTACGTTTTGTTGTAAGATGAGATCTAGCGGCCGTAGTAATTATGACAGAAGCAAAGAGAAAAGTACGGTGATGGAGTATGAAGACCGACAAAATTTGTGTCAGGAGGAAGTTGTGTGGAATATGACACACAATACGACAGTGTTCGATTCCCATGTAAAGTAGCAGTTTATGTTGTTTCTATTATTCATGACCGTTCAACAAAGTTAACCACATTTTTTATTATTGTAACCATGACAAAAAAGATTGTCTATTGTTGAGGAAATACTTATTTTAAGCCAAATCATGATATTTTCCTAAACCTAACCAAGTAGTTTTTATACCTAAACCTAACCAAGCCGCGACTGTTATTATAGTAAACATGGTGAAGAAGGTAGATATGCCGCTGTCTGTACAGTCCAACACTGATGTACCGTGTAACCATGACAACCAAGCCAGGAAACACTCCCATGGGTTGTATCAGAGGGTTGGAAAAAAATACCTATGTAGATGTTCAGGTTGGATATCTGGATATGTGTTTTGTAACTTTGCAAATTGAACATGTTTGAGCTTTGGACTTTTGGTCAGACAAAACAAGACAATTAAAGACACCTTGGACTGTTCATTTAATTTAGAACATAATCATTGCAGTAATTAGTTGCAGCCCTAAATGCTCTCGATACCTTCACTCACAACTTCACTTTGGCAAAAACCTGTTGTCAGTAAGGACGCTATGCTGCATGGTGGTGGTTTGTCTGGTCATTGTTTTGTTCATTGCGTATCGTAAATGCACCAGTAGTTTATGTGGATAAAACTAAAGTCAAATAGCTGTTGAAACAAACTCAAACTCAGAGCAGTGTCTTTGGAATGTGATGGCCCACAAATCATTTGGCACTTGATCTCATCCTCTGGGTTGGTGTTTGTAAAACAAGATTTGATCCGGGCTTTTAAATCAAATGGCCTTTATCCTTTCTACCTCTTCCTTTAAACAAACTGAAAATATCTCTCTGCAAATAAGTTCTCGGATTTATCCAGTGCGCACGACGCTGTGATTTGTGATGACAGGAGCTGAATATTACGCTGATACTGTATGGCACTGTAAATCCACCGCCTCATCTCTGCTCCTACTGTCAAATGTATTCTGAAGTTGTATTTCAGCCATGTCCCCTCAGCACTGAGCTCACTGAATAGAGAAATAATGAGTGCTGTCTAGAGACAATGTCACTATTATTTTAGATCTCCCAAATCTCTCTCTCTCTTTCTGTCTATATCCATTTTCTTGGAGCTTTCTCCTCCACCTCGTGTCTTCCCCACATTCTCTCTGCATCTCTGGCTCTGTCCCATCAAGGCCAAGTCATACCGCCCACTCTCAGATGATTCGTTTGTCTCTCCTCCCTTTTTGTAAGTGTCACCGTTAAGATCCTGTCATTTGTGAATATGTGTGAAATGTAAAAAGGCATCTGGGAAGAGGGTTTGCAGTCAGTCCATGTAATGGTGCTTTAAAGACATAAGGTGGATTAACAGCAAAGCCAAGAGCAGACAGGATACATCAGGCCATCTGTTTTGGTGTTATCCACTTATCTTTGCTGTATTGTCACACGGTTTGTCACCTATTGATAACTAGTCAGATAAAAATCATATTGTCTGTATGCACATTTCAGAGTCCTGTACCAAAGAGCAATAATGCATCTACTGGGAGAGGACATAACTTTTGACCCAGTCTTTGGACTCAAACATTAGACGGCAGAGTACTCGAGATTTCCTGCTTTAATACTCACTTTTTACCTTAAATGCATCCTTTCTGGCCCACTCTGTCTGGATTAAACGCCCCACAAGGGTCGAATGTTGCTTAAAGGGACAATTCAGTGATTTAACATTATATTTCAATAAAGTTGGTGGACTCACGAAACAGATTTTTAAATGAATGTTCAGAATCATTGCAGAGGACAAGACATCCTGGCTTTTATGTGTCAAGTTAAAACAACAAAAGATCCTACATTTCTTATATTGCACCTGACTAACGTCTTTCATTCAATGCTCCCTGCCTCTTAACTTTGTGTAAAACATAATACTGCTGAGCAGGTAAACTTGTGACAGGTAAACTGAACTTCATGTTTAAAATGGATGGAGTGCAGCTTTAATACTCATGAGAAGCTGCACTAGGTTTTTATTTATATATGATCTTTTTTCTGATTAAGATACTCAACATCAGCTAACATTGCTGTTTGCCACAATGTCTCATTTAATACAAGCTGGAGGAGCGAAGAGACATATTGAATCCTGTGCATACTCTAGATGCATTAATATGGGATTTAACTGATGAATTTCAGAATGTGTAGGCAAAACAATCACATGGCTTATTTTCTTTTATGGCTTTAATATCAATTAAATATGACAGGCTTGCATTAAAAATATCACAGGAAATAACAACTGCTCATCTACCACGCCTTCCCACAATATCTCAGTTTCCGAGTAGACTGCAGTTTGTTAATACGTTAACCTGTCATTCCTTCATCAAGAATCTGATGAGGGAATTTATCATTCTGCCAGATGCTGAAGGAGCACCTGATTACGTACCTGTTACCTGGAGAGGAGTTATTATTCATTTGCATCTGGGAAATACATTTAAATGCTTTTGCTGGTGTTCTTGCTGAAGAATATGCATTTATCTTTCTCTCCAATTCTGACTTTGTTCTCCCAGCACCAGTTTTACCAAATTACAGGTTTTGAATTTGGTGTCTTGGTGCTTACAGTAAATACAACTGTATAGTTTTTGTTTGTATATAATTTTGCCCTATAATTTGCCACAATTTCATGACATCATTAACCCGTTGAATAGTGAGCTGTTTGCTGCAGTTTATATCAGTTGGCAGAGACACAGCATTTCACAGACAATAATGGAAAATAATAGATTATTGTTCCTCATAAGTGGGCTCTTGAGGAGACTCAAAAACATGTTTCTTTTGTTAAAATCTTTGTATGAAGATTCAGAACTTTGTCTGTACAGAGGGTTATGCTTCAAAAGACATTAATGTGTCAGACTTTACGTTTTTAAATGTTGTGGAGCCAAACTCTAATTATTGAAGCAGATCTCTGCCTGAGAATGGTAAATTTCCACTGAAAAAAATGGAAAAATTGTACTGCTGTATTGTTGTACTACAACCTTTTGTCAAATATGTAGAAATAAACTAGATTTTGCCCCAGTATCACTCCCTCCAACAATCAGGAGGATTTCCCCCTGATACACTGTATGAAAGTGACTTTGAGTGATATCATTCACAGGCACAAACAAAGGTAATTTAGTTCCTGCCTTATTTTGCTTGTTTTAGTGTAACCCAAGGCTATTTAGAATGGATCTATCCAAGTCTCCTAACTTAATCTGCCATTTATAGGCTGAGTGGTGGGGGGTGAGGACAGGCATTGTGCTTTGTGATTGGACAAAAAAAGTAACCAAGGAAACCATACTGCTTTAAGTGTTGTAAATTGGTTAAAACTCATTTATCTGTAATGTGAGTTGCAAGATGGTTGAGGTAAACATGATCAATCAGCAACTGTGTCACAACTCAATTTGTGTAGACACCAACCTCTGTTCCTGCCATTGCAGCGTTAGGCGTGTTTTCAGGATGTTTTAAGTAGACTGAACGAGTTCTATATGGAAATTTAGAACATAATTAAGGAAAGCATTTCAAAGGTAGGCTCATAAATAATGCAAATTCTCTGTTAAATGTCCCTGACAGCCAATGCTGGCGCTGCAGAACGTGTACCTCAAGAAAGGCTGAGCTGGTCTATCTGGTCATCAGGTGCCCCCCTTGGAGTGCTATAAATTGACAGAAATGGAAGACAGTGCAGAATAGATGAGATAGCTTAAATGAGTAACACTCCCTATTAATAAGATTCTTAACGTGACGCTATGAGACTCCAAATTGGGACATAAATAGTTAGTACAGCACATATAGGCTTAGCCAAAACTACTTAGTTAACTGCCTGATGCAAATCTATGTTCTGTTTCTCACATTTCAGGTATATTGACAAACCAGATATCAGTTCTTGATGTTGAAATAGCACTAACGCATTAACATCACAGATGTTCTCACTGACTACAGACCAGTGATCCGGACTGAGTTCCAGGACAAAAAATAAACGAATTAGTGGTTTGTTTGATGCCACCATCCATTATGGGATAATACTAATGTACCAGCGTGTTTTTGACATGCATCTGTGACATACTGCATTTTGATCCTAGAAATTGACTATCAGCAGTGTGTAAATGTGCACCTGGATCATTAAATGTTTTGTCATCACTACAGTGCCAAATGCAGCAAAATCTTTTAACTTAACATCATGGAAAACCACCGGCTCACCCCTTTGTTCTTTTTTCCCCTTGGAATAGAAAAACAATATTCAGAGGAAATAATGCATTAAACAATGTTGCTAATTCTAGTTTTTTAATGAAGAAATGTTTTACAAAATATGTTTGACGTAATATATATTTTCCAGCATTGATTAATATTGATATTTATAAATATATATGCATACTATATGTATGTGCTGCGTATAATTTTTTTTTTTTTTTTTGTATTTTGATTGACATCCTAATTGCTTTGGTTTAAATCAACCAAAATAATTTTATTATATTTTAATTTAGATATATTTTATTAAGAAAATGAATACATGCACATGAACATTTCATTTTGGAAACATGGCTTTGAAATGGCTAAGAAATAAATTAATTGAGTTTACATGTAGTGCAAAACATAAAGTAAATCATCAAAAATAAACATTTTGACAACCATGTAAAATGGATTTCAAACTGACGTTATCATTTTCGTTTCTGAGTTTGTTTTTCTCGAGCCACTGAATAGCATCTGAGTGGTCTTTCACTCACAGAATGCACATAGTAGACAGACCCAGCCACTGATTACATAATTACCCGCTGCCTTACTTAATCAGGTGCTAATGTCATGCAGACGGTGAGCACAAGTTGAATGAAAAGGCACAGCACATTTTCCAAAGCATTTTTCCCTCCACTCTCAAGTACATAAATCTGGCCTGGTGTACTTATGGTGCCTATAGTAGAGAAATACATTTGTTATTTTTCCTGCCTTCCTTTGGATTGGTTTGAGCCTCTTCAGTTTTAGAGCTTCCAAAGTGCATCCACTTTATGCAAAGTGATTTTTTTTTTTTTATTAACAGTTTCTTCATTTTTTTCCTGCATGGTCCTGCTTTTGTACTATTTTCTTTTCTCTCCTTCTTTTCCTACCATCGAATGCCTCCTTTATTTTTATACAGCTGTGGCAACGTACGAGCAAACTACAGCCTGATTGTCTGCTGCTTGATTTGGCTGAATCATAAAAAGTGCACACAGAGAACCATATTAATTAGAAATGTTTGATTAATTATAACTTCCTTAATCAAGGAAATGTTATTGTGATGTAGTTTTCAGATTATTTTATTGTATCAGCTGCACTTATATCCATTTTATTTTGTGCAGACTCACTGCTGATATACACACACACACACACACACACACACACATATATATATATACTGTATATACACACACACATTTCTTTAGCCTCCCAGGATTTGGCCAATACCTCAAGTTAGGAAGCCCACTAAAAGTCTGATATTCTACCCAGAGTGTGGTTCAGCCTCTCTAAGTGTTGGTTTAGCCCAGAGGTCTGTGACAGATGTGGGTGATGTCTCTGCCCCAGATCTCCAGGACTCTGTCCCCTTTGATATTTCTTGACTGCGGGGCTCGTATAAGCACATTGAGAGAGAAGTCAAGGTCACTCCCACTCTGTCGCTGGAGCCTCATGAATATTATGATTAATCAGAGTCTTTTGGCCCGAATTAATAACAAATCCTGCATTGTTGTGCACACCCCAGAGATTCAAGGCTCGTTTTTGAGGAGCTGGAAATGTTGCCCTCTCCAACAGCTCCCCATCCCTTTTTAACCCCACGCCCACCCAACACTCCCTGATGACACTTCTCATTCAAAACGAAAAACACAAGCTGTAAATGTAGCGCTGCCCTTTGGCTGAGAAGACTGATAGATGCGACACAACAAGTGGTGAGATGCATCAGGTCCTTACGCTTCATCCAAAAGCAAACAAAAATGTCTGAAATACATTCTCTACTTGAAGTTAACAACCTGTGACCTCCTCCCCGCTCGTTCTAATATACAGGTCAGTATAATTTTCAAAATGCTAGAAAATAGTCCGGTGTTTTAGGTTGTAGCACTGAATGAAATTCTTTGTAAACAGTGAATGATATGGTCACTTCCAGCGTGTATCTGACATTTGCAAACAGTGGTATTTATTGTAATAGCAGTAATAATTATGCATATTCATGTGGCCCATGTTTCTATACAATGTTTTCTAATATGCTGTTATTCAGCTGTCTGATGAAAATGTTTGTGTGAGTAGTTAACTTTTCTAATTCCTAATGAGTGTACTAAATATAGACAAATATATAATGGCTTTAGAGAGGTGAATTATTGTGTGTAGTGGCTCACCCATGGAAAAGGCTTCATTTGAGGCAAGAGTGTGTTAATGTATCACATGCTGAGATCATCTAATAGGCAATTACATGTAAAGCTGTGAAAAAGAAGATATGACAGCATGCCTTAGATTCAGGCTTGATTTGTTTTACAGTGTAATGTTTCGTTGCAACTTGGGAACCACTTTTGCTGCTAATTATAGCAGCTAAACATATCACCACCCCTGTAACGATGTGGCCAGTTTAGAAAGTCCTATTCTGCACAGGGAGGCCACCCCTCTTTATCTGTCACTGTGTTACTGGAGTGGAAACAGGTGTCTCATTTGATGTTCTCCAGGCCTTCGCTGACTTTTTTCTTTATTTATTTATTTTTTGCTTCAATTCTGCACATGGTCCTCTCAAATTGAGTTGTTCCTCCCACCGGTGCTCTCTGCTGAGTGGCTGTCAGGTCCTGAGATGTCGAGGGAAAAGCTTGATGGGCGGCAGACAGACACACATACAGTAGACAGCATTAATCTACTCAGAAGGTCACCATCACAAATTGTTCAAATAGTTCACATGCAGGTTATCACTGTAGGCACGGACGTTTAGAGAAATAATGACTTCATGTGTGGTTTGAAATGGTTTTAATATATAGGAAGATTGGTGCATTCGTATCCTTTGCCACATCCTCAATTAGTATTTGTTTTCTCTGCGGTGTGAGTTGTCAAACTTTGAGAATATACGGTGTAGCTAATCTTAAAATTAGCATCTGTTGCACATCCACTTATACTTCTCTTGGGTTTTGCTGAAATGCAGACCTTTACCTCTAATCTTAGACTGCTTTTAGTGCTTTCACTGAGTGTGAGAAAAGAAAATGGAATAGTTTGAAAAAAAACAAAAAAGCCAACAACAGCTTTATCACAAATGCTGACCTTTAATTACAAAACCTTTGGACCAGGAGACCTTAGCTTTTACTTAAGTTGACATTTATAAATACCGAAATGTCCCCGTGAATTGCTTTTTGTTGAAGTCTGTATTGTTGAGCGAGATAGCATCAGTCCATTTGTCAAATACTGTAACTGTTGGCTCAGGGGGCTGGCAGAGTGTGTGCAGGGGACAATGTATAGCTGGTCTGAACTGTCCATATATGTAGAGGACAGACCTGTTAGCAAAGGGCCTCTCCTATCAGTCACAGTAGTGATGGAAAGTCAAGATAAAGATGGTACTCTACCCCGCTACTGTGTTTGTGTGCCCAGGACAAGAAATCGATACAGCTGGTTTCAGAGACTGTTTTACAGTCAGGGCAGCTCTTAGCTTAAATGTTTGTCTGTTTTATTCAATGACACTTCTCTGCAAACTATTACCCACAGGGAGTGGAAAACAAACGTGAAACAAATAAACTAGTCGTCAACCCATCTCAGCATTGTTTGCGATTCCTGATAGAAACTGGACCACATGGAAATTTGCTTTATACAGTGTCAAAGCAAATTCTATCACAGCTAAGATTCAAACCATTATATTAGAGCCTCGGAGGAAATATTACTTCTCTGGCTGGCTTGTTTTATCCCTGATCTTTCTGTCCACCCATCATCGCAGGGATACAGAGCCATCTGTGGGAACACGTGCCTTCCATTGCCTCTCCCCTGATGAAAGAGGATTTCCTGTCTGATATGCAGTAAAGGTTATCTGGATCGCAGTCATGTTTCTGTATAACATGCACTGCCAAGCAAAAACAGGAAAACATTTTTCCCCCCAAAACTCATTTCAGCTTTGCTTTTCATTATTACCACCACGAACATACTGCACTTATGTGACCATAATTCTCTTTTCAGTGAGCACAACACAACTCTGATGCCTTTTGGTCTGAAATGAAAACAAAATCTCTTGGTGATTCCAAGAAACCTTTAGGGTACTCTTTTAGCTCCCCCCTATGTAGCAAGTACTGTATAGTGGAACATTAGCTGCAGAGAAATGCTAATAATCAGAAGCCTGCACAAACCTTCAGATTATTTCCTTCTCACCACAGAATACTTCCACAGATTTACACAGCGAGAGGGGAACCGAATATATAAAACTCTGAATAGGATAATGTTTCCCCCTATAATCTAGTCTTATATTTTGCAAGACATCAATGTGCTCTTGCACTTACTGTATGCATATTACTTTTGGAAATTATTTGCTGCAATTTCTAAAGCAAAAGGTTTTCCCTCTGAGAGGAGGCCTTATTTCACAATTGAGTGTTAAAATAAAGAAAGAAAGAGAAAGAAAGGAGAAAATGCTGCCTGAGGCTGAGTAGAACAGACAAGCAACAGCTTCACATCACTCACCTGGATTCAAAAAGGACAGAAATAGCACTAAAAGCACCCACTCTCACTTTGTAACTGTTCCTTTGTTTCCCTGTCTCTTGCGTTATGGCTACCTTCATGGCAGCCTGTACACCCTGTGTCTGTTCTCCCAAAGAGCTGTTCACCACCTTATTACAGCCACAGGTCACTTTAAAATATCAGACACAAAAAAATTAAAAAAAAAATACTTTGAAAAAACAAAGTTTTATATCATCATTTTAATATCTCTTTACCCTATATTTAAAAAAAAAAAATCCTCTTCATATAAATTTTTATTTATTTGTTCATATCAGAGGTTTGTGAATAAGTGTAGTATTTGTGAGATTTGAGCAGTAAAATAATTGACGCCCCAAAGTCATGTATAAGGCTACCTGTCCAGTTATTTATGGACAAGTTTCATTCATGTTACCCAGGAATAAAAGGAAGAATGTCAAACTGTGGAATTTCAGGTGTTGTTGTACCGGTGGCCGACAAGAGGCAAACGCCCCGCAACGGACCAAAACACTTCCAATTGGAGAAACAAGCTGGCTGTAATGCCTCATCTTCTGTATAGGGTATCTTTGGTCTGGTCTCTTGGGTTGAAGCCCAAGTTTATGGTCAAGGTGTTCCACTTAGAACATTTCCCCTAGAGGCCTGGAGCACTTCTGTTGTGTTGTCTGAATATGCGGCGCCTTTTTCTGTTGCATTTGTTTTTGTGTTTTTTGTGTTTTTGTTCATTTATGTATTTGCTGTTAATGTCTTTGTTTTGGCTTCCTCCAGCATGTTTTTTCATTTGCAGCGCATTCCCGTCGTTGTATTTGTTTTGTATTTTCGTATGTTTTTTTGAATCTGCAGCTTGTTTCTCCTATTGAAAGCGTTTTGGGCCGTTGCAGCCCTTTTGCCCTTGCTAGCCACTGTCAGCAATGTCAGTAGTCATGTTCAGGATCCCACAAACAGTGAGAACATATTGATGCTGTGTGTCGTCAGAGCATCATCCTAGTGGGACAAGTATAAAGTTCTCCGGCACTGTGCTGTAATTCTGTTGTGGGGGTGTTTTAGATTTGGAAATAGATAATTATATGGGTATGGAAAATATTCTTTTTAACTGTCGCCTTGCAATAATATGACTGTATATATATTTATACAGTATGTAAAGTCGTGCTTTGACTTGGATACAATTATCAGACTACGATTTTCGGACTGAGAAAAGGATGAGTAGATTATGCAGTTTTCTTGCATTTGTGCCTTTGAAATCAATGTGAGGATTCACATTAGAAACAATAAGAATTTGGTGTTCTTGTCTTTTTGAAACAGGTTGTGATATGCACCACCTGGCTTCTAACCTTCAGATGGCTGGCCTATGTTTTTAGCATCTTATACCACAGTGCGCTTTACCTTTTGTTCATTTTGCACAAATTGTTATTATGCAATTTATTATTGTTGGTATCAGTATAAAAAAAATTATCATAGTCTTACTGCCCGTTGGGACTATCGCTACAAATCCTGGTGGGCCTTTTTTGTCTTCTCTTCTCTTTTGTCTCCTTCTGTCTCTTTACTGGCCCTCTCTGTGCCTGTCGTCAGTCGTTCATATACTTTGGAATAGTCTCTCCATCGTCTAAGCATTAAAAAATTGGAGAATGTGACAAGCTCTCTTAAATAACTCATTCTAATACTTGTTTGTATTTCATGTTGTATGTTTTGGAACAAGATAGTTTTATAATTTGAAATATTACAGACTAAAAGTTATTACAGACATCAAGGGAATGTAATTTTTCATTAGAATTGGTCACAGTCAAAGTCAGCACCTTTAGATAAAAGAAATGTCTCCCTCAAAACCCAAGTCAAAGGTATGTAATGGAAAAACCTCATTTCAGCACAATATCCTGTCCATTCTGTGGCTTATTAATTAACCACCATGCCACATGAAAAGTATTTTTTTCCTAAATTGCATAAAGGATTTGATAACAACAACAATAACATCATAAAGTGACAAAAAAATAACAAATAATTTTGGCATTTCACATAATGGTCAGTTGAGGTTTGTATTTTCTATTCTTTTCAGACTCAAATTCAAACTGCGGTCTTGTGAATGACTTGGAAGCTTGTAGAAAAATATATGGATTTACCACCATTAGAGAGATGAATATACTGACAGTGATGATTCTTTAATTAACAAGACTACGTCAACATGCAGAATTAATCAAAGGTAAAACGACAGTAAAAATGGACTCAATGCTCACTGTGAAACATTATCAATCTCAACTGAATTTCAAATTTCCTTCAGCTGATTAGCAAACCGTCCTGCATGTTTTATGTTTAATGTGCTTATATGCTAAAACTCTCTATTAAAAGTCTTTTAATACAACAAATATAAGATGATATGATATAATATCTGTTTCAGTCATCTTCATACCTGTGTCTGCACAGACAGTTTAGTCAGGTAAGGACGATTATGAGCTGCTGAGAGCGTGACGTTCTGCTACTATTGCAGCTAAGGCAATCACTTGTTGTGACAGGGACAAGGAAGCTCCCTCTCCCTACAGGAGGCTGATTGATTGGGCAGTCAGGAAGAGGGAAATGTCCTTCACAATGGGTAGGGAAGGACAGCAGGCCCATACACACTCACTCTCCTCCTAGAACTTTGCGTTTTGCTGAACTAATCCTCACTGTTGACATCAAACAACTACAGCTGACATGGGAATGAGCTCTACTGGAAATGCTTCTGTCAAACAAGATTGATGCAAGCGTCCAGATTCATAAAGTAGTGTCTCCTGCTTTGACAGCGCTTTTTTTCATAGTCATCCAAAACTCCCAAATGCAAGGCCTTAGCATTAGAGTGTGTTCCTGCAAGTTCAAACAGAGATGAAGCTGCAGAGCAAATATTGGATGTGCACTGCACCGTGGGGTAGATCAGCGGAGGTTATATCAGTCCATACATCTTATCCATTTTATAATTTGTCCCCCCCTGATTTAGCAAAATGCATTGCTTTGTAGATTTCAACAATGTCTTTAATGATGTCATTGTAAAACATCTGAAATTACAAGAGTAGTATTATTTCGGGTCATCTGTGACAATTAGCTCTCGAACCTTTTCAAATGACATGGCAGATTGGCATGGAATAAAATTTATCAAACTACAAACCCCAAGATTGGATTAGGTCAAAGTATATTTGAAGTAAAGGCTACACTTCTAACATTGGCGCTGTTGTTATGTGTGAAACATTCAAAAATCAGTCTAATATTGCGAACATGGATGGAGCAAATTCCCCCACCAGGGGCTTCATGTACAAAACCTTGTGTAGAATTCATTCAAAGGTGGAAAGCTGTTTACACAACAAAACATTCAGACATTTGAAACCGTGCACATGCAGGAATCCATGCACATTTTTTTTGTACATCTCAATCAATGTGAAATAGAGCGCATATGCATGAGCACCACAGTCCACCCTCTCTGCCCTAAATTTAATATGCTAATGAGTATAAATTCACCTGAGCTACCCCTCTCTTCAGAATCAGGAAAAATGGCGAAAACCAAGCAGCTTTCAGAGGTAGAGTCCAGAAAAGAGATGTTATTTGGTACTCTACCCTCTGGCATTAATAATAAAAGGAAACGAATTGAGTGTGGTGGAGGCTGTTAATGCGGTGGGGTCCTGACATGCTTTGCACCAGAGTGGGGTATTTTTCTTGTGTTTTATGCAGCTTCTCTTGATTGAAATGACTGAAATAGAAAAAACAGTAGTATTTGGCTTATATGACATACTATCTATGCTCACCAAACACTATTTTCAATATACATACAGATGGAATGCAACAATGTGCCAGTCAAAAGGTGAGACTATCCAAGTCTTTTCCAAATTTACACAGTAGTTTATTGAGGGACATAAATGACTCACACAGACAAACGGGCGTGCTGGAAAACACTGATTCTCTATTTAACTGGGAAAAAACGGCATGTTTCTAACTGAAACCAGTGAGGAATAATGACGCTATAAAGACAACATGATATTTGGGGTATACGCTCCCGAAGGCTTCAGAGGAATTGATTTGAAATTAATTTAGCTTCTAAATTAATTGCTTACCAAGAAACCACCCATCGCGCACCCTGCCAGCCTGTAGCCAGTTCCTTACTATGCTGTTTGTTAGGATAAATGAATCAGGGGCTACCTTGCCACAATATTAGTCAGTCTCATTTGTGCATCACATATTATTTGCATGTTGATGGAATGAAAATGCTTTCTATTAACATACGCAAATTCATCCTCTGGTGCCCTTATAGCAGTATGTGTGCAGTTGATCACTCCAATCGCACTAGAGAAAGTGGCTCTGCCTGAAATTGCACTTTAATGTTAGCCTGGTCAACCACATCATATGGCACTTAATGTGCCTGGCTGACGTACAGCTGATCCTGTCCCACACAACAGGTGTGGCGCAGCTCAAGGACATCAGTCCTGACTGGTCTGCCAGTCCCCTCTGGAACGCCCCTGTTGTCAAGAAACCCAATGTGGTCAGCACTTGTAAGGGAACAATGCGTGACTCCACAGCGTGTCCCTCTCCAAAGCCAGACCCAACTCAGCACACAGTTCCAAGAGGATTGGTAATCCTCAACGGCTGATAAGCCAGTCATCATCATGGGCCAAAAAAATCGGTTTGGTCTCTAAATACCCACTCCCCTCTAATTCTGCCATTCACTATGTCCTCGAATAAGGTCAAAGCTGCCATATTTGTTAGGGTATGTATTGCACTCTTTTGTGCATGGCTTTATGTGCACTTATTTAATTGCATACACCTGAATGTGTTACCGTTTACGATAAGGCCCATGTGTTCACACGTGGTCTGACAGACTCATAAACCAGTTACTATCGTTAACTGTTTCAGTGCATCGCTAACTGACTAAAACCGTTACAAACGTGCATACGCCAAACACGAAGCTGGTGGGAGGAACGATAAGTCTCATGTTCATTTCACTCATGATACATCCAACTGTGAGAGTGAAAGATGACATATGCAATTATTCTGTGCATAAGCAACATTTGTACATGAAGCCCCAGCTCTCGAAATACAGTCTTAAGTTTAGTATCTCTTTAACTGACGTACAGTATATACTCCTTGCAGTGACTGAACATTAAACCTTTTGGCGTGTGACTTATTCTGTAGTTTTTCAGTTCTTTCAGTCCTCTTTCAGTAATTCTACAGGCACATTACACGTTAGTGCTATTATTTAAAAGTCCATGTCTTTAAAGTAATGCACCACTCTAAACCTAAATCTGTCATTTCTCTAAGCCTAGTCATAGATTACTGTATGACTATTCATTATTTTGTTACTTTTCAGGAAGTTCCCAGAAAGAATTTGATATCTGCTGTATTGTAGCATGTATCCAAAATTTTAGCATGTCTTCCAACATGCTCAGAAATCTTTTTTTTTTCTACTTCTTGCATCTAAGATCACCACTGAGGAAAATGCAGATGCAGTATTTACTCTCTCACACATGACATTCTATCACCCCCCGTAAATTCATCCATTTCAGTGAGAACCCTGTTAAACGTTTGTGCTGTGCCAAGTCATCGAGAGACATGGCACCATAGCCATTACCAATGAGGTAGGCCCATCTTTTAAATGTTAATTGCAGTTTCTCACACTTTCTCATTACATCCATTCTAAATGATGTGCCATGAGCTCTATTGAAAGTGTTTCTATTTATTCTCAGAATGGTTTTCCAAGATCCATTATGTTGCATACGGACATGTGGCGTGAATGAAAAAGGCATGGACATGTGAAGTCACTTACACAACCTTAACCTTTATTCACTATTAATGGTAAACTTACAACAGTCACTGATGTTGGCTTGTTTTGTTCAGTAAAAGGTTATATAGTATGTATCAAAATCCCCTGTTTGAGAGTCATGATATAGTTGTACAATGAAATATGTAGATTTTATTGACTTAGAATATGTGAGGGTTTTTGACATAATGGTAAGTAAAATGATGAATTAAATGACTCAAGCTTGGCTGGTTAAAAACTCCAACCAACTAATGATAAGAAATGACCATTGTTAAGTCAAAAGAAAACACTGGCCATTTTAAAAATCTTTTGAAGTTTAGAATTATAGGATAAATGGTTGGTGAAGGTGAATACAACTCAGTGTAAGAATGATACTGTAAGTTTGATTTTAATCAGGCCAGGGGCTTTTGTCACATCGTCTAACTCTGTCTCTGTCATCTGTCTCAAAGTCAAACTGTCCAACAGGGTGAATATGCCAGAAACAGAAAAGACAGCTCCACCTGGGAGTGTGTCATCGAAAAGGTAGTACAGAAGGATCATGTTGCTGAGCAGTGTTGTTGAAACGGACATTAAGTGTGTTTAAAACCCCCCAGAAAAACCCTCATTCTATACTTATCTGAGTTATTTGTTTGTTTCACCATTTCCTCCAACTCTAGTTAAATTTAAAAAAATACAGCCGCAAATCACATCTGCAGTCTTACACATGACATCTGAACATGCAAAAATACAGTCCAAAGCATATGCATTAAAGCTAGGATGGGATTTACATCATGGCACATAATGAAAAACAGAATAATTGAAAGTTACATTTTCATTTTGTGTTTACTATGATTATAATAAATTGAAAATTTAATTTTGCGATTGTCTGTTTACTATTGGGCCTTTGGAGGGCAAAGGATTATTCAATCAGGTTGCAACCATGGCTTGATCTGCTTCATTCCCCCATTAATTAAAACTGCATGCAAGTATAAGCTCTTAGTAGTGTCTACTAAGGGTTTCCTCATGAATTATGATATGAAATGTTTATAATGGCTATTATTTTTCCTATCACTTGTTGGAACAGGAAAGATATATTTGTGCAAATCCATCAGAGCTCTTCTCACTGTCAAAGTCTTTGCAGCGTGGAAGATTACTGTGGCAGTCAGCAGGGACCAGGGCCGTACACCTTTGTCATTCAACATGGCTGTAACTCCATGTACTTTTAACATCAACTGGCAGAAAGGTCACACCAACCTGATCTTCAATTTAAGATGCTGTTCACGCTAATGCTCTGGCACTCTTTTACTTGATGGATACAGACAGCTTCACACTTTGTGTATAGTAGTTCTTTGAATTCACATTCGACAAGGGTTTTCAAAAGGAAGTTGAAGCTTCTGAATTATTAGGAGTAAAGGAGAAATTTACAGCAGGATGGGATGCTAAGGTTGTCTGCTCTTCTGCCACTTAGCCGAACCAGTTTGCAACATCTCCAAGCATCATATATCAGCTCTGAACGAGCTAGCTGGAGATCTCTTGCCTGAGGGAGATCACCACAGCATCACCAAAGTCAGCAGCACAGAAACTGTCATACACTGACACCTTCTCTGATCTTTCAGATATGGCATGGAGGCAGCTTTGATTGGACATACTGCCTACCAGGTAGTACAGTCAAACAGCCAGCGCATACATATTTATAGGGTGCACCCTCCCTTGCTTTGTATCAGGGTGTGGAGTGCAAGGTAAGAATAATGAGGTTCATTACAGGATTCCACCCACTTCTCACTACATGTCTTGACCATGTCAATGTGCACTTCTTAAATCTTTAATAAGTAATTAACCTGGCTGAAATGCTAAAGTTGAAATAGCCTGAAATGGCAAACTCACAGCATCTTGCTTGATGCCTTGTTGCCTTGGAAACACTGGAGTGGAAGCTCCAAGCGCTGGGAAAGATAATGTTGGAAGGAGCATGAGCTCAGTGAGGAGAGAAAAAAAATTAATTGGTTTTGAGATTCAACCATAACTGACCAACAGCAGCTTTTGTAAACATAGGATGGAAACTGAAATATTGAAAAAAGTTTTATAATCTGAACCCACCGGAAGTAGGGATTCATGCCATGGACAGGAATATGCTGCCTAGGCCTGTGAAGGCTATTTGGAGCAGGAGCTTAAGCTTGACACAATGTGCCTATACAATGGGTGGATCTGAGGTCTTCGGGATCTGCGGAGGGAAGCGCAGCCATAACAGAAATCCCCACTACAAAGAGAAGAGGTGAAAAGGCAGTTATTTAACCAGATGCCCCACTCAGCAGAGAGAGGATTAAAATGCACTACTGCTTATCTGGCATAAAGACTTTGACTTTAAAACTGCAGGTTCCTTCAAAAACATGGTGTGAAGGTCAGCCTTTTATTAGATGCCTTTTGTGTGCTAATGAGAATGCAGAGGGATTTATGTGTCATTCCTCTGTTCCTCTACTCACTTCAGGCTTTAATGTTGAAAAGAAAGCGTTACAAGGCTGTGAACAAGTGCTTTTTTGTTTTCCACTATTCTGTGTAAAAGTATTTATCTGAGGGTGTGATTGAAAGCAAACGCAATGAAAGCCCAGGTAACTCTCCAGTTAGGAGGCTGGTATATCAATGGTGCGTTCATGACATCAGTTCAGATGTTATATACTAAAATTATTACTTAATTACTAAATATTGAGAAAAAAGACTTTGGTTTTCCTAGGAAGTTTTTGTGATTGTAGAAAAAATAGAGTCTATCATGCCTATCGAGGTATCTTGTAATGAAATGATTTTTGACAGGGCTCGTGCAGCTTGGCATTTTACCCAAAGCTTTGCTCACAACAGTTGTTGTTCTGTACTTCATCAGCTTAACACTGATTTTATATGTTTAAACACACCTGGTGCTTGTGTGGACCACTGTATTTCTGCGAAGAACAATCTCCTCATCAAGACAATGTGCACAGTGTATCTGAAGATTACAGTCAGCTGCTGTGTATGGTCAGGTGGGCAGCATAGAGGTCAGAGAACCTGTTTGTAGCCCTATCTTCTAAAAGTTGCATATGAAAATACTACTAATATATATAAAACACTTTTGAAAAAGATATGCAATGAAAGCAGCATATTTTACAGTTAAACAATAAACTTTTTTGTCCAAAATCATCAGTGCACTGAAACGGTAAACTTCACTGTTCATACAGATCATATTGATATATATATCATATCGATCATATCGATGTGTAGCAAATTTTTTTTGTACTTTTTTATGGTTATTGTTTAGGCACCCACACCACTTGGTTAAGGTTAGGGAAAGATCATGGTTTTGGTAAAATATTGAAAAAGAATTCAATGAATTGAAGTATGAGACATTTAGCCAAAACCACAACCATTCTCTAACTTTTACGAAATTGCTTTTGTTGTGTAAACCTACACACACTCACAACTCCAATCTCAGGTGGCACTGGACATAAACTAAGAAGAAATTACTTTTAAGGTGCCATAGAGCAAAGCAAATGAACCCAAATGCACCAGCGAAGCTTATAGGACAGTGGTTGTACTGGGATTGGGGCTTTCGTGAGAAAAGTACTGTAACTTTAAATTTAAAAATGGTTTGAAAAATGTGAGAATTTATCATTTATATTGTACATACAAGTGATAGCAATATATAAAAAGAATTAAAAATGAAATAAAATAAAGGATACCTTTGTGGAAGCCTTTGAGAAGAAAGGGTGTAAGGGATAAGAATAAAAATAAATAAATAAAATAAGAAGATGGTTTACACAGTTGAGATGCAGCAGGCAGCTGAAGCTATGGACTGTGCAACAGATATGCACATGCATATTAAATAAAATATGAGTTCAAAGAGTGTGTGTGTGTGTGTGGGGGGGGGGTCAGTTTAAAGGCATGAGGGAGTTGTGGCAGAGAAGAGAGTCTCACCAAGTGTCTGTCAGCTGCTGCAGCGGTAGCTGGGTGCTGAGGACTCTCACAGCCTGTGAGAAGCTGTTCCCTTCAGACTGTGGAAGCTCTTGCTGGAGGGGAAGGGGGTGAAGAGGTTGTGCTAGGGGTGTGAAAGGGGTGTGGTTCTGTGGATGCAGTTCTTGTGGAAGATATCTTGGAGGGCAGTGTAGACAAAGTCGCTAGTGTTCTCACTTCTTTTTGGGAAGTCCACATGTTGGTAAAATTTAAGCAAAAAAGTTCACCTGCTTAATGTCCTCTGCATTGATAAAAAAGTCTATCTGGGATGTCCGTTTGTGCATTGTTCACAACTCTGTAGAGCTCCTTGCGGGATGTAGACCGCTATGACCACAATAGCAGTCAACTCCCTCGATTCACGGTCAGTGTTTCCAGCTCAGGCAAAAAGTTGCTTGACACTGCAGATGTATTTGAACACTATTCCTTGTCAGCATACATACACAGTTCCCTCCCACAGGTCTTACCGGAGGATGAGGCATGTCATTCCACTCGGAGGCTAGTCAGCCCCTCGAGCTGTATCACCGTCTCAGGAATGAGTTTGTGGAGCCATGTCTCAGTGAAAATTATAATGCAGCTGTCTTTGATCTTCCACTATGTCGTTTGTAGGAG
This sequence comes from Seriola lalandi dorsalis, assembly GCF_002814215.2. Lineage (NCBI taxonomy): Eukaryota > Metazoa > Chordata > Actinopteri > Carangiformes > Carangidae > Seriola > Seriola lalandi. The sequence goes on along the minus strand of NW_019524526.1, from coordinate 351,911 downwards.
TCTTAGGTGGTCCGGTCTATTCTTCAGTGAGAGAACAGTGGAGATGAACACAGACAGTAATACTGGTCTTAATAGGTTTGCCCTTAGCCCAGTGTGCAGGCCAGCCTGCAGTGCTTGTGGCCTCTTGTCCCTGGGGGTGCCATGTTTGTTGGTATTGATGATACCTATCCTGTGCTGCATAGAAAGCAAAGGCTCATTAGCTTTCCTTGTAATGCTGCATCCAGTAGTGGTTTGTGGGTCAAACCGATGCCCAGGAGGGTCTGACCATCACAAATGAGTACGTAGTGCACCTAAGTCCTGTTGAGACAAATAAATAGCATACAATAGCAGACTGTCCAAACATCCTGCAGCATCAGTTTTTCACCTGTGCTCTTCGGATACGACATTACATGGCAGCTTTACTTTATGGCCTTGACTTTAAAAACACATTCAACAAGTTGGGATGTTTAAAAAAAACAGAACCAACTATGAATGTAAAATACATGGAAAAATAGTGTTTAGTTGCATTTTGGAGATTTAAAATAGATTTAATCCTCAGTGTATGGTAGGACGTTTTATCCACGTGACAGTGATGGGAAATGAAAGTGTATGATTAAATGTATATGTTTATTATTAAAAGAGAGTGTTTATTTCTTTTTAACAATATTTTTTATTTGAAAAACACTGTCTGTGGTCTGTTCCAGTTTTAAATGAATCCTTTTACACTCTCAGGGTGGCATTAGTATTCTGCTCACATGCACAATGGCCTGTAAGCAATGGGCACTGGTTTAGGGGAGAGGTTTATGCTGAAGGTATGGTCACAGAATACACTCATCTTTTATTTTCCATTGATAATGATGAGGGGAAGATTAAGCAGCAGTAAACAAAACATGTTGTACAGTATATAACAGCACAAGGCCACAAGACTGTTTCAGTGGAATTACTTTCTAGTACAGGTTACCGTTATTTACAGACAATGTTTGGAGCGTATTTGAATTCTATTACAGCACCAAGGAAATCTAGATTTAAGGTTCAAATAAAATATTTTTACAGTCTTCACTTACATTATGTGTTTAAGGTCCACAGGGTTCACAAGTCATTACACCCTGCAGTGGATCTTTAACTTAAGCAATATCACACGTGCCATATTAGTTCAATAAGCAACAACAGATTATGATTTGTTTGCTTATTTCATGATTTATTTGGCTACGCCAACACAAATAGTTCCGCAGTTGGACTGGTACTGGACTGTTGCTAAGCAACACATAAACATTGTCCTGACCTGCACAGTAAACACTAGCCTGCTACTTTGTCTACACGTTACCTCAGTTGTGCGCTGAATTATCCAGGCTTCTTTCCTCCCCTTCATCCTTATTTGACGACAGATAACGACGTTAATGTAACGCTAATTGACGGTTAATAGAACACCTGTAAAGTGGAGTGATACATGAAGTTAAAAGTGCTGTTATACTCTATATTGGCACTCATGGAATGTCTCTCGTCCAATCAAATTACTTGGTTGGATCTAACTGTTTTATAAATTACAGTAAAGAAACTCCTGCAGTAAACACAATCAAATTATGTTTGATCACACATTGCCAATCAGTGGCATGCACAGACTCCCTAAGGGGCAGGGGCGAAAATGAAAAAAGCTGCCGTAGGGTTAGGTTAGGGTCATTGGGCCCACTTCAGTTCCCTTCTGCTGTGACATTTGGGTTAAATTTAAGCATGGATGTGTCCCATTATGACAAAAGCATATGCTAGCCGAATGAAGATTTTAAAAAAGGGCACTTTGGCACACAGAACACAAAGGGCAGGAGAACTTGCGCTTATGCCAGTGATGGCATAATGCTTTGAATGAAAATCAGCATAGTCTTGGCTCAAGTCGCCCTTTTATAAAGTATAAGCCCTTGAGCATAATCAGAGTCCAGAATATTTCTTGCAGTGAACTGCGTTGAGTGGAAATCCACTCAATGTGTTCTTGTTTGCTACTAAATAGCAGATTAACCCCAGAGGCTTAAACTAGCCTGAAGCCGGTGAAGAGTATTGGAACAAGGTATCTGCAAGGTGTCAAGGTGTTACACTACAAGGTGCCTGCAGGGACCTTGCTTCCTGTCTCTATCATTTTCTTTTTGGTCCAATCTGAATTACCACAAAGAGGGATTTTACATAAAAGGTCAGCAATACTCAAGTTATCAGAGGAAAAACCGACAAAGGTGGACGAGGCTTAAGGAAAGAGACAGTTTTATATCATGACAAGGTTAATTTTATTGGCCCAGATTGATTTTGACAAGTGCATAATGATGATTAAGAGGAAATGTTTAATGTGAAGTCAGAAAAGCTTCCAGATTCCTAAAGTAACAGTTTGACAATCTGGGAAATACACTTTTTCACTTTCTTGCTGAGAGTTACATGAGAAGATTGATACTGCTGTAATGACTCTGTGGTAAATGTGATGCTACAGCGTTCGGTTAGATTAGCTTGCATAGAGACTGGAAACAAAGATAACAAGTGCATTAAAAGCTCACTAAATAACACATTTATCACTTGCTTGTTTAATCCCTACACAAACAAAATGTTAAAATGCGATCAGATAAGGATATTGTCATGTTGTTTTATTATATTATGTATATGTATTATGATAATGGCAGTGCTCTTCTTGATTACACAGTGATGTCTTTGAAAGGGTCAAAACTAGCCTCATGTTGCCCTAAAAACCTAATTGACATTCATTAGGATCTGTACACTGACTGCTGTCAATGTCAGCCTCAGGGCAAGTCACTTATTTATAAACATGTTTACAATAGGTTAAGTTTAAGAGTGTGTGTCTGCATATATATATGTTTTTTTATACAGTTCAGTGCAGAATGCCCTAAGGTAACTGTAGACTTTGGCTCGACGCATTGTGAGTCTGTAACCTGTAAATTGTGGGGTAATAGTCTGAATGTGACAGGGCTCACTGGAACATCTGAAACAGGTTTTTCAACATCAATGTATCCTTTGTCACAAAGCCTGTACCGGTCCTTTTTTTTTTTTCATTTGCCGTTTTTCTGATAGATCTTCCTTCATATAGGCCTTTTGACTAGAAATGTGCTGCCTAAAATGAGAGCTCTAAAGTCCCGCAATGTGTCTTATGAGAGCACAAAGCATATGGAGGAGTATTAGAGGCCTTCTGAGGTTGGGGAGAAAATTGGCCATTTGTCTGTCACATTCAACCCATTCTCCCATTACCTGTACAGACCCATTACAAGCTACAAGTGTAATAACTCCTCATGATCTATGACTGTCATGACGAAACCAGCGAGACACACAAGTCCCGTGCTGGATTGTTAGGTTTATGCCGATGTATATATTCCCGATGTGGGTTTTAAAGGTTTGTTTATTTTCTCTGTTAAAGTTCAGTTTGTGGAGGGTTTTCCTGCTTGATCCCCAAATGACTTAAATTCTTAATGTCACTGTTTTCCACTGTACTGTGGTCTTACCTCCTGAGATTATAAAGCCAATGACATATTCAAAGCCCCAGAACTCATTCCTTCTGCTCAACAGTTTCCATCCCCTTTCAAGTCCTTGACACAGAAGGGGAGCTCATGCAGAAAGGATTTGCTCTATCCAAGTATTGTACCTGCTGTAAATGATAGATTTAGAAAGAGGCAGAAAAATTGCAAAAAAAAATAAAAAAAATAATAATCTCTTTGACGTAAGACATGACAACTGAATAGACATAAAAAAGAAACCAAGCACACAGAAAATTGGATTTTCAAGAGTGCCTTGTCTCACAAAAAATGACCGGTCAGAGGGTGTTAGTGAGGAAGACTGGCTTTCATTAGCGTAGTCATTTGGCATCACTGAACCATGAAGATGGTTAAGTGATATTATGTTAACCTCCTGTTTTACATCTAGAGCCGAGATTAAACGTAATTAGGTGGCTTTTGTACTTCCCACATAGTCTTCTGGGTAATTGATGACTGACTGAAGTCTTTTACTGACTGTCTGCACTATTGTTCTCATCTCAGCCCCTTGCTGTCTGCCATTTTCTCAATGATTGGCCAAGACCACAGACATCAGCCGGTTTATTAAGGCTTTGACTTTCACTGTGACCACATCAAAAAGGAAATGGTGTGTTCCATTTGTTGAGTTGGCTGAAAAGATGTGATGAATGTTGAATATCTCTATGCTGGTGAAAATCATCAAATACATAAAGAAAAGAAGTGGAGCCAAACATTGAACTGCTATAGCCTGTCTATGGGCATGTTTGACCTTTAAAATATAAATTGATGAATCTGATTCTGATTCAGAAGGCCGCTTTAACAAAAACATTTACTGTGGCAGCAGGAAGGAGTTTTGTCTAGAAAGGACATATTATAGTAGGTCTGCACTGCAGTGGTGACAAATCTCAAAAAAACTCCCGATGATAAGGACATGCTCATATTTGGGCAATTGCTTGTATGAGGTTAATGGCTACACACTCACCAGGCTGTAACACTGAGTGAATGATTTAGTAACCTGTTAGGTTGTTGAGTTTTCAACCCTGGAGAGGCACACATTTGAAAATTATGTGAAAATTACAAATCAGGCAGCATCATTTCCAGTCCAATACTCCAATTCTCCAATACTCCATCATCAGCTTGGCCCTACTTTCTGTGTCAGAAGCATGAAAACAGAAACACACAAGGTCGTTTCCACTCAGGACAAATAACAGACCACAAATACAACCCGACACGTGTCATTGTGTCCTGGTAAATAAAAGTTGGTTAATTGAGCAGTTCGCAAATTAAATATTGCTATAAGGCTCTAATTCACACAAGGGACTTATAATCACTTTCACACAATATTGCCAAAGGTGTTTGTGGCCCATTTAAACTACAGGTGTACCTTGGACCAGTTGTTCTTTTCAAGGGGCCAGTTAAATTAACCCTGAAAATAAATAAATGTGTTAATTTCAGGCGCAGTGTGGTGAGAAACATTTGCGAGAAAATCATGTCATGTAAAGTGGGACATCTTCAGCATTGAGGGACCATGTGGTGGTGAAAAATAAACTTTAAATAAACATCAAATTATAGTAAACCACAGGAATTAGGGACATCACAAGGGGATCCTGACTTGTTAAAGGGGCAGAACGACCACTAGATATAACACACCAAATGCTATAGCTTCATGAGAGAAACACTTAGGACTATTACATTTTAGTAAATGTCAAGTCAAGGGCCCTCTGTTCACTAGACATCTTAGTTGTCTAATCAGTGTGTGCTCATGTGTCCACACACCTTTCTAAGGTGTGATTGGCTAATGCTCAAGTATCTCAGTGGTTTATTAGTTTTAAATATTGTTTTATTTTAGCCTCAAACTTTTGTAAGAAAAGTTGTCTGGTGTCAGGCAGATGGCTGCTTGTATAATCAGAGTTAATTCTAAAAAAGGGCATTAATTTAGCTCCTTTTCAGATGGCTTGTTTGGACCCTTTGGTAGCAGACAGTATATTAAGTGTGACTCAGAAGGCGTGGAGACTGATTTGAGTTGTGTTGATCCAACAAGTCTTAGATTTTCACCTTATTAAGGGAGAAGTTATGTTTTGTCAATGACATGGGTTTAGGGAAAATGTGTTTTGAATTTTTCAGTGGAGGAGGTCATTAAGTAACCAGTAGAGGTGATGTATTTACGTCTGTTCAGTACTGATTGAGAGGAAATCTTCTGTTGTTAGACTGTTGTCAACTGTTGTAATTAAGTCAAGTTGAATCATGATTACAAACTTCCAAATGAGAAAATCTGAACTCTCTATTGTTTTGACTGTGGTCATGCAGGTTGATTGTAGTGTGTGGCAATGTATGATGCCTTTGCTTCTCTTTTCTCTCATACTGGAACGCAGCCACATTTTTAACTCCTCTTTGTTAGTCCAGGTTCTTGAATACGACTTTAGAGTCAACAAAGTTTTAAGGAACTGAGTACACACAACATTTCAGTAGCTGCATGGCTAATCTTCCCTCCAACGGTTTCAGCCCCGCTAGTTGATGATTATGATTATGATGATGGTGATGATGATGATGATGATGATGATGACGATGACGATGACGATGATGATGATGGGAGTAGCTCTGGGCTAGAGAGGCAGATGGGCCCTCATTCTCCCTCCTGCCCGCCGCTGGTCTGACCTTCACATCCCTTGAAAGCATGATACCTGTGAATACCCTGATTATGGCCAGTCCAGACTGCACCGGCCCACGACCCCTCACTGTGCAGGTGAGTGCTGAGGCAGTAGAGTGGACATGATTGACTCTCGCTGCAATCCCTGTTGGAGAGCTGCGTTCCAACAGAGGAAGAAGAGTGATATAGGGAATAGCAGATGAGAGAAAAAAGGGAGAACCCGCCCTGCGTTCTCTGGCTAATTAAGTGTTATTATCCTGCACAACAGGAGGTACCTGAGAAATAATTGGCCACAGCGACAGCTAAATGTTCCAATCTGGAGGTGAAGCCAAAAGCACTGTAAAAGGTCACATGCCATTATGCGTTATGCTGGTCTTATTACTGCTGCAGTCTGTCAAAAGACCTACCATTAATTCATAGGCGAAATACTTCCTAGATTAAAAACATTCCCCTTTCCTTTGATTTACGCCCAGCCTTGTTTAGGTGAGAAGATTAGATTTTCATTCTTTGATTTCTGACCCGTTAATAAAAGAGATAGCCCCCTTCGATTTTGGCTTTTATATCCACTTAACTGGTGAAGATTTTGTCTCTTTTGTAGTGCTAATGCCACACTGAAAAAGAATATATATTAAATAAAATGTATAGAAATTACCATCAAATTATAAAAAATATACCCCCACTAAAACATAAAATTTGATTAATTTCCGCTTTCTACCACACCTGATCTACTGAAGCAGAGATAACCAATGGTTTTCTACTGTTATATTTCACATGAACAGTATTACTGTGTGATTTCACTGATTAACACCTATAACATGAGAGGAGGCAGTTATCAGTTAAATCAGCTGCAATGATCAGAAGCTGTCTTGGAATATTTGACGCTACATGAAAAAATTCCTGTTTTTTTTTTTTTTTTGATCATGATGAAAAAATCAAACATGACTGATAGAGTGTGTTTTAATAATATTAAGGTTTACTTTGGATTACTTGATTTTAAAGTGTTAAGTTTTAGGATTTGGAAACAAAAGGTTAGAACTATAGATTACAAGCACGTGTTACAGAGCCTCTGAATGGAATATATGGCTCAAGTTAAAAGCCTGAAGCTGTTTATTTCATTTAGTTTCAAGCTAGACTGGCTGTTCACAGCCGTCCAGCTGTGTGGTAAAAGTTTGTTGCATTATGTGTCAACAAAGCAGAATGCACAATCATCAGACCAGCCAAACAGCTGAACAAAATCCTACAATCACATTCCTCCAATGCCACTTCACATGTTACGTCGGATCAGCAATGAATAAATATGCACATTTAAGAGTTGATTAACTATCTTTATTTTTAATATCTTTAAAAAGTCACAATTTAATCCATTTAATTTCATGAATATTAAAAATCAGTCAGTTTACAGCATTGGTCATTGTTGAAACAGATTAAAGTTATAATATGTAACTTTTCCACATTGAAATGTCCTAAAATGACTAGACCTATGTTGTATATTTCGTTGAATTGTGTACTTAATTAACTCAATGTTTTGAACAATTTTCAAACCTAGCAAAATCTTTGATTTTAATCAAGGTAACAGTCTGTTTCATTTGGTCGCCTGTCAATGGTGTCATATGGATGAAGGATTTTAGTCATTGGATATCTGAATTTTAAGTTTTCATTAAAACAAACGTTAGTGGAAGCTCAGCTCCCAGCCCCTCAAAGACGTCCTGTGTCTGCTGTGCAGCATCGGTGAAACATTGACTTTTATCGTGAAACTGCTTTATTCAGTGTTTTTACCAGTTCTAATCACCTGGTCCATTTGTTTTGGAGGAGCCGACCTCTGTGGATATTTTGCTTCATGGTAAAAAAATCTCATGAACGATTGATACTGAAGGAATCCCCACTGTGAGAAGCCGACTGCAATGATGGCAATGGTGGTGAAGACAACAACTCCCTTGATCCCACACTACTTCACGACATCATCAAACGCCGTCTTTTGCTATTATTGAGATTGAGAGACCCCTAATGGCAAAAGTTACACACAATTAAAATGACCAATTTTTACATTCAGTGTCTAAGCTTAGTGTGATGTAGTGTTGGAGGCCGTCTGCTCAGCCCCTCACTCATCTCGAACCTCGGCAGGGACTCCACTTCTTTCATTTGTTTCTTCCAGAGTTCTGTCCTTCTCTTTCTCTCCATATATTCAGTAATTGGAGTCATAAAGCCTTGGGATGAGTGCAATTTTTTGCTCAAGTTTAAACATTTTTGACTCCCACTGAATTGTCTTTGCCCCAGCTCACACCACCTGGGGTAAATTCAGGTCAACTCACATCTCTGCGTTGACTTTATATGTAATCATGCTGCCTCCAAAAGTCATTTTCCCTTCTCTTGCACTTGTAGTGTAGTGAAAGGTCAGTGGAGAGTGTGGAGGTCAGACTGAACAAAGACTTCAACTATAACTTAATACAGATCTGTATGAGAGTGAATAGTAAACTGCATGGAGGATAATGAGATAAAGCTCCACAGGATTAGATAGAGCAGCGTTTCCAATAACGCTCTCCTGCTTGTGAAGAGAATATGAATATAGCAGCAGAGGACTACATAGAAGGTTAAAGGCTGAATGTAAATACACTGAATGGCTACTAGGATGTAGGGACAGCACATCAAGTAAACACTTGTACTCACAGTGTTGTAGCGCTCGAGTCCGGGACTTGGACTCAAGTCCTGATTTTCAGGACTTGTGACTCGTCTTGAACTTGAGCACTCACAACTCGGACTTGGACTCAAACATTGACTGCATTCAGACCCAGAAGTTGGAGACTCAGACAGAGTTTTTCTTAGTTTTACCGCGTTTTATTTGTATGTCAGTTTTCTGACTGTGCCAGAGTACAGCAGTGGAGCTCATCTTGTAGCTCAACTCAGACTCAACCTTGATGACTCGTACTTGGACTGGAACTCAGGTAATAGGGAATCAAGTCATACTCAACTTTGACTCTTCTTTTGTGACTAGGACTTGAACTCAGACTTGAACATTGGGGGCTCGAGACCCAACTATGACTGGAGGTTTGCTGTCTCAATTAAAATACTGCACATAGAGATCTTTTGGAATCCTAAGATTTTTGGACAGGCCAGCGCTACATCTGTGAATGTCCATGACCGGCTGACTGACTGAGTGACTGATACAGTTGAGTGAGCGATGAAGTTACACTATTGCTCAGCCGAACGTTGGACTTTTCAAATTGGACATTGCTCTTTCAAAATTATTTGGCACAAACACTTTCTATTACACTGGATCCACAACAGCTTTCAACTGCTGCATATCCTCAAATAATGACTGGGGCCTTGCCTCGACTGCTGAAGGTGATAGGCCTTTATTAGAACCAGGTCTTTATTTCTAATTCCCTCTGTTTGATATGTAGAATTGATCAGACTGGTATTTTAGTACAAATCCTCGATTTGATCCATTCCCATTTGCCATGTTAAAGTTACTGCATTAGGCGTTAAGACAAACTCAACACTTCTTTTAACCATTTCAAATTAAAAGCCCTTAGAAACCATTTATTTCTTGGCAGGGTTTTAATTGCTGTGGTGATGTTTCCGGTTGCTGGCATTTGTTATTTACGTGCTTTTCAGATCTGCTAGTTTCTTTAGCTTAGCAGTTATCAGTGCCTTCTGTCTCTCCCTTCCACTCTCCTGTTCTCTCTTGCTTGCTTATGTTTAGCTTTTCCTCTGCCTTCGTAGCAATAATGTACATGTAATAAATGTGGTTAATAAGTGTGGGCTCAGTGTATTGAAAGTGCAGCTATTTACAATTTTGCCAGAGCCACTCTAGTTTATTCTATGTTCAACTGTATATTATTTTTTATTACTACTACTGTATTTGTCAGTAATAATGAAGTGTTAGGAGTGTTGTTGAAGATTATTTTTATTGCTGCATAAAAGCAGGGTATTTGCAGGACTCATGTTCTTCCTTACCATGTATTATTTGTTAATGAATTTATTGGAAATTAAACGTTTTACCTTAGTAACTAGCTCACCCTTGCAATTAGCATAGTCATAATTCACTTTTTCTCTGACCTATGCAGACACATTTTCTTATCAAAAACGGAAGTATAAACTGGATATTTCAAAGAAATAACCCAAGCATGAGCGCTATGAGGCAAACTATTTGATGCTGAAGCTTGATAAATTTAATGTTGGTCAGTAGTCTACCATGGTTATGTAGACATTCAAATACCCTTACTGTCACTGGGGAGCTTTAAGCAATTCCAAAACAGTATTTCCAATATTTTACCCAAACTCTGATCTGAATAAACAATAATATAAGTAGGGACAAGTAGGGATTCAAACTACAGTAGAGACAGAAAGTTTACACTATGCAGTATTTAACAATAATATGTGAAGTTATTGTTATTCATTGCTGTTTGATTGCACTGATGAACAGCATTCATAAGTGCTGTCCAGTGTGTGTGAGAGAAATGTAATTTTTCATTTGTGCTTTGTTCTAAATTTAGTTGTATTTTCCTGGTCCCAGCTAAAGGACTTTCCTTCACTCTGTAGCATGTTTATGTTTTCAGGCTGCTTAACCAACATTTATATGGATTATGGAAATATTTATTCCAGAGTTACCTCTGTTCTGTTTAAGTGTCCCAGTACGTCATGTTAGTGTGGCAGTGAGGCAGCAGGCACAACACTAGGACCCTGAAACTGAAGCAGCTAAATTGAATTCAGTCATCATTGATTTTATTATATAGATCTTTAATTTTCCTACTGTGACATGTCAAAATGTCTTTTGTGAAAAACAATGGAAACATTTATTTTGTAAACAGCAAAAATTACAATTGATGAATGATGTGCCAACATAACAACAAATATGGATTAGTTAATTGGATAAGTAGTTTCTGATAACTAAACAATTAACAACAATTTGCCAAAGAATATTTGGAGAAAAACAAACACCCAGTACATCATCACCTTAAAGTGATACTGCATCTGACGTAAGTTAGATACACTGTTTACTGTAAAAAATAAATAGGTAAGCAGTAAAGTTAAAATGTTTCCTAATGAGGAAAATGAGGAAATAAGTCCCAATGAGATTGTAGAGTGTGATGCTTTGTTCCTGCTGTGAGCAAGTGTAACATGAATTAATCAGCAACCAGTAGCACAGTATGTTGTTATTTCACAGAGAGCTTTGATGAACTGAAGGAGCCATGGCAATACTTTTAATACAAAGGATTATTGCTTTCTTTATCTTGCTGCACAGAACAAAATAAGAATCGACGTGCATTCATAAGCTGACTGAACAATATGAGGTGTTGTCAGATAACTGAACATCATGCTGAGAATAGCCAGATTTTGTTATGAACAACTGACCTAGACTAGGGTGTTATT
>NW_019524526.1:331550-339850 GCF_002814215.2 Seriola lalandi dorsalis | reverse complement strand
ACAAACCTAATGAACATAAAATCACAGTCAAACTGTCTCCCAGTGGAGAGGAGAGAATCTGTTCAGGCATCAGCAGGGCAGGGAAGCAGACTGTTCTGCACAGCCGACAGTAAATGCTTTCAGGTTCACACTCCAAAAAAGAAAAAAAAACAAAACAAGCCAAGCATATGATACCAAAGGCTCAACTTAATGAGCAGCTGACACAAGTGTAAACATTTTAGCCTTTGACCTTCATCAGTGTACCAGGACACCCTGTAACCCTGCACACTACAGTAAACACACTCTTTATACACGTCAGATTTACATTGAGACCGTACTTCTATCAATGGTTGAAATAAAGATTGGCCCCTTCAATTTTTACACATGCAGTATACTTAATCATGAGCAGTACTACCACTCAGCCCCTTCCAATATTTTCCAAACTTTTGAGTTGCATAATGAGAAATGTGGACTGTTTTTTTCCCCATGCTCTAGATTAAAAGTTAGGGCATCTCTGCATTATCTACTTCAATTTGATCATTCTTTTTTTAAATCTTTTTTGTGAGTCCCACAACTAAGTACAATACTAAAATGCTTTATGCTTTTAACTATATACAAGAGACCTGTCTCTGAGCAGGGACCTCCATAAGTGAGGTATGAAGATTATTTTGAAATATAAACAAGATTAAGATCCTTGTTTAAATCTTTTGCCAACAGTGCATCTAATTTGTAAATCAATGCCTCAAGTTTAAGTAATGATTTGTAAGTATTATTCTTCTTATTTTAGTTAGTTAATTTATTTTACAGGGATAATCGACCCACAGAAAAAAAGAACTGTAAATTAGAAAACTGACAATTCTCTTGTTGTCCCTGGCTGGATGTTAAAAAGGCCTCCTTAAAAAGAGAGTTAAATTATCTTATCTTAAATAGCTTGCAAAGCTATTATGTTGTCTATTTCCAACAAAGATGTGAGTACCCAAATCTGTGATTGCTTTTCCTTTGCACTCTCTCTGAGACTATTTTCCCTGCAGTCGCCTGATAATTTTTCCCAACAACAGTTATTTATGCCATAGTTTATAAAATATCACAGGCCTAATCAACGAGAAGTCTCCCAGTGGCGAACGTTGAATTTGTTCAGGCTTCAGCGGGCCAGTGGCGCAGGCTGTTCGACACAGCTGGCAGGGGAGCGCGCCCTGTTGTTCTGGGGACTGGAGGGCAGGTGAGCTTCCGACAGAGTCAAGGATGGGTCAGGCCCATGATGCGTGTGGCATGTTGTTGGTGCAGTTAATGGGTCCCTCCCAGGCTTCCCATCCTGTCCCCCCATCCCATCTGTCCTGTGCTGACAAGCTGTGAGCAGAATAACAAGTCAGCATCTGTCCAGTGATGAGATCCAAAGCTTAGCATCAAGATATCAAATGCTAACAGTTAGATCACGATAAGTATATAGTCTCGTCTTTTCAGTCACTATGATCACAAGCTCCTGTACAAAGAACTGTAATTACTAGACAGTTCTGCAATCCATTACTTGACGTGAAACAGAGTGACATGACATAGCTAATATGTCTAAAAAGATGCAGATGACAAATAACTGCATATTTCGGTTTCCCCCTGTCACATTGTCTTCAGACAATAACGTTTAGTATTAGTATTAGTATAAGTATTCTCTGGAGAAATTATCATATGTAAAATGAGCAAAAATATCAGCAAAAGGAAGTGTGGTGTGGAAAGGTACCAAAAAATAAAATCCATTCAAGCCCAGCCAACATTTGCTATGCTCTTGCAGAGTTTCAATGAGGTAATAGTTAATTATTTTGGGATATACACGCATTAAGAACAAAGAGAGAGTACAGAGAGGATGCATTAGCTTAACTTAACACAACGATTGGAAGCAAGGGGAAACAGCTAGCCTAGCTATTGCTAAAATATGTCTACAAGCAATTCTACAGCTCATTATTCAGCATGTATTTCATTTCTTTCTTTATTGACACAAACAGAAATGTAAAAACAACTGCAATTATTTCTTGATGAACCATAGTTTATCCATCTGCAAACAGCATGGCAAAACAAAGTATGCCAATGTTAGCTTTCATTCACAGCCTGCTATCTTTCTACAAGGCAAAAAAAATCTGTATGCTGTCATTCTGTAGGTTTCTAATAGTCTTCAGGTTTGTTCCCAGCTTCAGCCGACTCAGTCTAAAATAGTTAAAGCAACTGTTCTCCTCTCTTGACAATAAGTCATCATCCTACCGCAGCCTGCTCAGAAAACCTGACACCGTGAACTCTGAAAAGAGGAGTGAGTGTTTTTTTTTCTTTTCTTTTTTTATCAAGAGTCTGTTAGAAAGCAAACTCATTTATTATTTACTATAGACTACATACATTGTAGATGTTTCACATGAATGGTTTTTTGGTCAGGAAAGATTCAACTGGTGACATTTAGCTTTTGTTCCACTTGCTTATGGGAAAGAGAGGTTTTCTTTCATTTTTCATGCAGGGGTCAGTTTAGAGAGCTAAAAAATGCACTTTAGAAGGAGGAAGCAAAGGCTGGCCTCGGTTACCTGCTTTGCTGCTGTGACCTTCAGCTATAAAGGCAGATCCCTGCTATTTTGCAAGCCGATTCTTGGGCGCCCTTTGTCAACAGCTAACTTTTACTGTTTCAGCATTTGGGATCAATAATTTTACATTTACCTCCATTTCTTTTGTTATTGTGTGAGTAGTCTCCAATCATTCAGGAGAAATCATTCACATTCATTTGCTGACAGAAACAAAAAAGTTAATGCCAAATTCAATGGCCTCTTCCTGTTCTGACACATCTGCAGAAGTTATGGCACACACACAATTCTTTCACCTCCGGCAAAGGACACAGTGGTCATGTTCATTGTTTAACTTCTTTCTCTGTTTCTCATATAAATATTGAGGGTGTGTATGTGTAATATGTTGCACTGCTGCGTAGCGTAGCATTCTGTGTGTGGACTTGAAGAGAAGTGATCCTCAGGGCTATAAAAAAAATCACTGAACCCTGCAATTCCTGGCAATTCCTCAGTCCACTGCACAAGCTTCCTATTTTTTTTCTCTTCGCTTTGGGCAGTGTGTTCTTACATACAGAAAAATGAGTACCCATATGGACCTTCAGAAGATAGTACAACCTTAATAATGAGAGCTCTCATTAGGCAGTGGAACCTCTGACTTTCATCTACTATTACAACATACGGCTACGCAAAGGCTGAACTAAGCTACTGAACCACACCATGTCCAATCTCAGCATTAATGCATGCTGATAGGTTACCTAGCAAGCTACACCAGTCATTTTAGTATTTTCATACAGATGAAAGCTACAGTAAAACTCAAGTGTTCTGAATTTGCAATGAAGTGGTGAGTGAATCCCTCCAAATTCCCCTTTGCAGTTTCACAGTAGAATCAGTCTAATTCAAAATCACGAATAAACAGACATTTAGACTCTGTGTGGCACTTTTATCGTTTCACCAGGCCTTATCATTTGATATAAACATTACAAGCTTGATTTAGGGCCTGATTATTTTCATTCTACTTACTTTTTCCCTTCAACCTTTAAAGTCTAATTGGTTAGTTGTTGTGCTTCATCTGCTTTGGACATGCTGCTCATTGTAAATATTGGCAAGGTACAAATCTGCTTATCTTCCTAGTTTCACCCTCCTATTGTACTATTTCTTAAGAGAAATTCACAGGACAAAAATCTGAAACTAACTAATCCTCTTCTTAAAGGTTACATAGAGCAAAAGTTATATGTAATTCTAAATAACATATACATTGGTAACTAACAAGTAACACATTTATTTAAAAAGACATTGGGATTTAACTGTAAACTGACTTTTTTATTTATTTTTTTATTTAATGAGATCTCTTATAGCCTATCAGCAGATCTCCAAACTCCATGTTTTATTGTTTTGTTTCCAGAAATGTGAACTTTTTAAGAACTTTTGTCCATTAGACATACATGATGTTTTTTAAATATGGAGAGGTGGCGCAGACCTGCACGGCTCATTAACAGTATAGTCTGCAGAATTACGGCCGGACCCAGTATCCATGCTAACAGCACCAGTAAATGCTACATCAGCTGACTGTTCCTTTTCACCTTCCAGTATTTTAGCTATAAAACATTAAAATTCTTATTTTTACAAATATAGATGTATAGACAATAATTAGATGGGAGGTCATAGGTGTTATTTGGGGCCCCCCTGTAGTTTGCACTTTATCTACCATCCATTCCATATGACATGAATTTGGCATTACTGGGAAAGTGTAATGAATGAGAGGTTCATTCTATTCCCCCATGTCCCACTGTGCAGGTGCCTGATCAACCAGCTGCAGTTGCTACCACAACAACAATAACAACAACCCTCTATGGTTTTCTTCTCTTGCGAACAAAGTTATGACCATTGGAGAACACATCTGAACCCATGTTTTTTTTGGTTGTTTGTTTTTTGTAAAAACCTATTAAATACCAAGTAACGTGCAATTTGCAGGTAAAATAATTTTCATATTACGCATATAATCATATTTGGTTTGTGTAAACTGAGCAGCATGTTTTATGCCTTATTTTTTCATACTCAGACTAAAATGTTTGAAATTGTTTTGTTCACAGATGAACATAATCTTAGAATAATATGTTCTGTATTAATTCTCTTTTCCTTTGAAACAGTAAATTGACAGATTCATTATATGCTCTTATTTATATAAATATATATATAAATAAGAGCATCTGTTTACGGATGTGCTGTTTGCAAAATGAAGTAACTTTGTGCCTGTCATGGTCATGTTTTATAATTTAGATGTTAATTTTATTGAAAACATTCAATATTCATTTGTAATGAAGGGCAAATTTTATTTCCACACAAACTACTTCCAATTATTGCAGTGTATTAATACATACATAGATAAGTTCCAGCAGTACACAGACCACATATATACACACCGTACACACTAACACCATGTGTACACCAACAGTAGACAATACAACAGACATACAGTACCTTGATATAGGTAGTTGAGTGATTTTAGTAATGAACATTGATCGTACAAAGGACAGTGCTGTGTGGTGCATGTAAAGGAGAGGGGACAAAGCTTTTGCTGAAGCAGGTTCTCCACTGCCTGATTGTCCTGTATTTTCAGCTGGAGGGAAGGAGAGTAAAGCAGCAGCAGAGCAGGTGGTCATAGTCTCTAACAGTGTGAACTGTAAATGCTGTCTGTGGTGGGGCACAGGAGGCGAGTTTTAAAAAAAAGTGTGGGGAGACTGAGTATTTTGGCAGCTCTATTTGAATTTTGGGGACCATGTTCAGTTTGCGATGACAAACCGTAACAAGCTTGGAGAAAAAGGAAACAGTCTCATATAACAGGACCAATACAGTACCGTGACTTGCTTGAACTGTCCGTGACATTACTGTGACTTGTCAACCTGCCAATATATGATCCTTTGTAATGTGACTGCGCAGTTTTGCAGTGAGAAGGGCTTTCATCATCACTGAGTGTCTGACCTTTTTGTGGTTTTTGCATGGACCAGACATGATCATCAAACAGTCCAGTGAGGGGAGTGGCAGGGAGGTAGGAATGTCGGTGTGGTGCTACCATATCATTCGTGCAGATCAGACCAGCCTGATAATATAAATGGAGGCATGGATGTCACCCTCTGGTGATTCACTTTCCTGCTTACATGGTGATGAAGATAGGTTTTTGCATGTAGTGCTCTTTATCATGGCTTTTTTATGTCACAACATAATGTACGTACAGTTCTGCGAAGAAGAGAAAAATATTTTGCTTGTAGCAAGAAACTGAAGAATTTTCCATCACAACATAATTATACTGGATAGACGTCAATGTGCCCAACCCATGAAATATACTCAGCAGGTACATCCAAACAAAAGCTATGATGTTGATTTTAATGAAAATATTACATCAATTTTAGTGATGGAAGAAGCTGTGTATGCAGAGGATGTAGTTTAAACAGAGGTTTTTAAGCCCAAAGGTAAAATAACAGGTAAAGTGGGCAGAACCAGATATCAGATGGGGCTGCAGAAATAACATAACACTAGAATGAGAGGCTTTGTGAACACAGACATTAGTAACTTAATTATCTTGAGTACCCTTCAATACATTTCCTCATTAAATTGTAACAGTTCAATCAAAATTGTCCTCTCACTGAGCTGAGATCTCTCATGTTTGCTCAAAGAAAAAAATAGTAAATATCAGCCCACTGTCTGCAGCCTCTACAATTCCACACCTTCAAATATGAAACATCGAGAAAAACAAGAAATACAATATTTTGTGTCTCTTATGCAAATTTGACATTTCCCCTGCCGGCTCCGCAGAGTCAGGTTCTCTGTTGACCACAGATACCTGCCTGTGTTACTGCTGAGGCAGCAGCAGCCTCTGTTGCATTGAGTCTTCATTATTTGTTATCAACAAATTAATACCTGTCAGATAGAAATGACACATGCAAGTCAAAAAGTTGAGCTGCTCGTGTACAAGATCTATGGGAAGTGTACGTCAAATCTTTCACCGTACAGGCATAGCCTATCTTGTGGCTGCACCTTGGGAATTGAATCCCAGTGCATAGCTAGCATTATATTTTTCACTCAGCTCTATCATAAAAAGATTGAGGCAGAGATACAGCATAGCCCTAAAATACAAAATACCAATTTCACTGTGTCTTCAGAGTTTAAATTGTGATTGGCATTTTCCTGTTTGAAATCAGGGCATTGGCAAAAAATAGATCCAAACCAATCGATAGAAATTAATCAATTGATTGATAATTGACAGTTGCCACTTAATTTGTGATTTACATTCAAAGTAAGAAATACAGTGTTCAGCCATCTGATGATTTAAAACATCATTACAAGCAGCTTTTTGAATGGTCAAGTAAATCTTGACCCTCCTGTCCATATGTTGTCCAGTAATTTATCATCAAGAGACAACACAGAGCAACACTGTGATTGCAGCATAATCAGTAGATCATCACTACATAATATGTGCAATTAAAGCTGCCAATGTGATATCGCTGTTCTGTTTTGTCTGTGTGTCCGTGTGTAATAGTGTATTTGAAAATTCAGTATCTGTACAAAACTGCCTGCAGAAGTACATACATTTTAAAGATGATTAAAGATAGAAACAAAAGTTTTATTACAAGAGAACTGTCTCAATGATTCACTTAAGACCTGCAGTTTCTGTCATTTTTCTACATGTCTAACACCAGTGTTGTGCATGAACAAGCTAAAAGAGTGTGAACGTGCTGTTTGGTGAACGGTGAACTGAACATATCCAGTCGCATACTACTGTTTCCAAGGTCAAGGATGACATTTAATGCTAAATCACAGTGCATTCAGAAAGTATTCAGACCCCTTCACTTCACATTTTGTTATGTTGCAGCCTCATGCTAAAATTGTTTAAATTAATTTTTCCATTTTCCCCATCCAACCTGGCAGAGATTGAGAGGATCTGCCGAGAAGAATGGCAGAAAATCCCCAAATCCAGGTGTGCAAAGCTTGTTGCGTCATACGCAAGAAGACTAGAGTCTGTAATCACTGCCAAAGGTGCTTCAACTAAGTACTGAGTAAAGGGTTAGAATACTTATGTCAATGGGTTATTTCAGTTTTTGCTTTTTAATAAAACATTTCAAAAATTCTGTTTTCGCTTTGTCATTTGGGAGTGTAGAGTAAAAAAACGTAACAAAAAACGTAACAAAAAGTGGAAGGGGGGGTCTGAATACTTTCTGAATGCACTGTAATTTCTTCATTTATTTTGCCTTTTATCACAAAATCATGTGACCCTTTTAAACCCCATTAGAGGTCTATAGTCTGGTTCTTTGAATACAAAAAATTAAAGATTTGAATCCCAGTGAAGAAAAGAAAAAGTTAAGAAAATCCTGTTAGGAAAACAATCCAACAGAAGAATTAAGAAATCCTGGGTAGATGCTTAAAAGCATGACAATAAAAAATCAGCAGAATTTACTCAAACATTCATGGACTATTATGCTTTTGTACGTTTGCCCAAGAAAAAATGTTTAAATGTTAACATTTATATAAAGGACACATTCATGGGATGAGATATATACATGTGATCTTAAAGACTCATTTATGGGTTTAAAGGTGCACTATGCATTCCTGCATGGTTTAAGCGTGATTTTATATTTGTCTCAAATCATATGCATCTCCCCTTGATCAAAGAAACAGGCGTCACAAATGACAAACAAACACTAGGGGCACAGGCTGTGCCCCGAAACATAACAAACCACGTTCCAGCCGATCACTGACAAGATGGTTGGGGGAGGGGGTGGGGGTTAGTGTGCGTGCACA
>NW_019524526.1:306842-331530 GCF_002814215.2 Seriola lalandi dorsalis | reverse complement strand
GGGGGGTATTTACTTCAAACGTCAACAGAAGTGACGTCATGCTGGAATGCATAGTGCACCTTTAATGGTCATTGTTGTCTCCAGGGGCTGCTAGCAAGTCTTTAGACTTTGGGTCTTTAAAAAATACTGTTTGACTCTTGTTGTGTTCACAGAGTCCAGAGTTCAGAGTCAGGCGCTGTTTGATTTAAGACTAGTAAAATGGAAATTGTTCTTACTCTCACAGTTTTCACAACATACATCAAAATGTTGCCACAAGCCTCCTTTCTCTCAAAATGCAAAAATGAATCCCACAGGAAATAAAGCTCTGACCCTTAATTGATAGATGTGGAGAGCAATGTCAGACTGTGATTCATTGCCATAGAAACTGAAGGCTGTATCTGTCTACACTTTCCCTCTTTTGAATCAGAGTTTCTCTTTTAATTTAAACACTGTGAACACATTTCATATATCATCGTCATGTTTAGATACTTCTGCTGTTCTGCTTTCAAAGCATCTAAAAATCTAAAAGTAATAGTTGTTGCTAGAGTCACAGTCTGAACTAACCCTGTCATTTTCATGTTTTTCCTGCAACTTTCCTGACAACGCAAGATTATCCAGCTCACACAAGTATGTGATGTTTGGATAATTCGTCTTCTCTTCAGGAAATTGTAGGCTTGTGTGAAGCCGGCTTCCTGGCTGATGCTGTAGTTCAGCTGTCAGCTGCCTCTTGAAGGTAGAAGGAGGGGTTCAAATTACGGTGTGGCTACAATGAATGCTGTTAAACAAAGATCGCCTGCTACCCTTAAGAAACTGGCCTCACAGTAAGAGCTACTTGATCAGGGATTTTTAGGCTGATATACATGTACACCAAAGCAAACACACTCATCTTCCTCAGAAAAGTTTTGCCTTTTCCTTTTTTTTTCACTGCCATAAATTTCTTTTTGCTTACAAACAAGGGTAAATAAAATCTTATATTTTGATCAGTATTTCAACATGCACTATATACTGTATTCTAGCCCCGTTGAAAACACAAATCTGTTGGTGAGAGACTGGAATCATAGCTTATTTCCTATTTCCACTACAGGAACAGTTTATTGTTATATTCAGAGGGGTATGAGGCATTTTTCATAATCTTGACTGATGTTAAAACCAGAGTTGTAAGTTGCCTGCCTTCTGACCAGCCTGACAGTGCGGTATAGAGAGTGTGCATGAATGACAGAAAGAGGGAGGTCTGAGAGAGTTATGGTGTGATGCTGTTTTGTTGATTTTGGGAACTGTATGTCAAACAGAGCTGTTACTTATGAATCCATTATTGATTGTGACAGTGGATGCAGTGGTAACACATGCCTGATTTAGATCCTGAGCTGAATACTAGTGGCACTTACTGTGGTACCTGGAAATATTTGGTTAAAAAGGACAACACTTTGCCTTTTGCCTTAATTGGAAACAGAACAGTGTGAGTCCTCCCACAAAGTTTACACTTTATCAACTCCAGTGAAACTAAATGTAAAATATTCCTTTTTTTAAAGTTATCTGTTTATTGCCAAATATCTTTGTATAGTTCTCGCTCTGTATAGTTTCCATTGTTTGCTCAGCTCTACCCTGAGGTGTTTTGCTTAATAATTCAATTACAGCTTAAATTGTGTTAATTTTATATGTGAAAATATCTGCAAACATCTTAAATTGTTACACTGCACTTCATGACCGGAGAGATGTCCAATAGATGGAGCTTTTGGGGCGAGGTGATATAAGCGTCAGCCTGTGTTGTCAGGGAGGACATAATTTGTCTGTATTTTTCAGCTCTATGAACTACTTTTATTTCTCAATATGCAGACCAAAAAGAGCAATTTTAAACCTTGTCTGAGATTTTTCAAAACATTCTCACTCACAGCTGAGCCCTGTATTTGAAAAGAAGAAAAAACACTCAAAAACTGTATAAGGTAGTTATGCAGTTTATGGTTATGTTAGATGTGACAATGGGGCCATACAAAAACCCCTGCTAATGTTATTTCCAGTGTCGAAAATAACTTGAAGGTCAGGACATTTAATCCATTGTATCTCATTTTTAGAGCATCAAACACAACACAGGCCCTAGGTTTGGAGTGTAATTGGCTCTGACAAACAAATATAATGCCATCCACTCTTTGAATGGTTTTCATGTGCCAGATGTGCCTGCATGTTTTTTTATTCACATTTGGTATTTAGTCATGGCGTGGACTGTGAGCTTTCATTCCCTCTGTGAGACTGTAAATAAGACCAGGATCCTCTGGGACTGACTACATAAAACAGTCTGTTGTTTGCAGACCTCTGTGTCTGCCAGAGGCATAGCTAAACCATGGACGCTTCACTTCTATCAAGTAAATGCAATATCCTAGATATCTCTGTTTATCTATCAAGAGAACGCACCATCAAAAGACAACCCTGCTCTAAAAAAGTATAAAAAGTAGATGTCTGAGGGACTGCCATAGCAAAAAATCAAAAAAGAAAAATGGCAATGTTGGGGATTTTTTTTGTCTTTACATTATGTTTCACAAAAAGAGATGGTGTTTTTTAACCAATCTGATTTAGATCTGATTATTCTTAACATTTACTGTTCGATTATACCAAAAACTTGCCCTTTGTCTACAGCCAAAAGTATTATGTTTCACAAGTCATCAGCTTCATGAAGAGAGATGTTTTGGAGGAACAGAAAAGGCAGATTTCTTTTGTGTCCTCATTCTCTCTGCAGTTTTGAGTAATTTCGCATTTCTGAATCTCTCTTGGACTTGAGTTGGCACGTTTGTTTAGAGCGGTTGAATTCACTTTTAAATATGCCTTTTCTCTAGAGGTCCCAGCCCCTTGTGATGTGACCCGCATGACTAATTCCATTTAAAGGGGAATAACATGCATTAGGGCTCTCACTTTTCTGCCTCACATTTGCATAATTTTGTTTGGCAACTTGGAAAAGGGCCATTAACAGCACTAAGATACACACTGTAAAGGGTAGAGACCGAGGCAGATCAATACTTTATTTCAACATCTTTAGCAGCATTGGGGTCCAGATCAGGAGGCATTCACTAATTCAAATTCGTGCAGGAGTCTTGTGATGCTACCATTAGTTCCTGAAAAGAGAACACCATTGTGCTACCTCTCTTACTCTGACGGACACGTTGGCTCGATCAATAGTCTTTTACTTTTTTGTTGCAAAGACGAGATTGATTGCCAGGAGTTGCCTCGTGCTCAATTCCACTTCTCGCACTCCTCATTATTGTTTCAATTAGGCATTCCCTTGAGACCTTATTGGGGGTGGCATTAAAAAGCAGTGACCCCGTGTGATTTACATCAAACACCGGATATTTGGCAGAGCAACCTTTGACACAAACTTTATTCAGGTCAAGAAGTGAAAGCGCCGTCCAAACAAGTGGATTAAGCAGGAGGGGGGCTGTCTGCGGGAAGCATGTGGATGACCGGGGGAATTTGTGACTCGCGCCAGTGAGGAGGAAATAATCACAATGTTACCTTCTCATGAATTATTAAGTACCCTGTGCCTATTTTAGCCCGACTCAAAATGCTGCATTTTCATCTGTGGGTCTGAGGCAGTGGGGAAGGGTGGGTTTTTTTGACAGCTGTATTACTGCTGATAAGCGAGACTGTGTGAGCTGATCAAGTAGTGAGACAAGCGTTCAGAGCAGTAGCAGCACAGCAGCAGCAGCGCTCTAGTCACTAGGAGCCGTGGCGGCAGAAGCAGCAGCAGCACTATCAGTCACAGCACAGGCGGCAGCAGCAGCAACAAACTCTCTCCTGTCTTTTTCTCTTCTTTGTGGAGTTGTTTCCTGCTCAGAGGACAAAAGCCAAGGAAGTAGAAGGGAAGTGATCCAGGGCTGATAGCTGCCATCAAAAACAAAACCAAAACGCAGACCTGGCTGCCCCCATGCCTATCGAATTTGTTTGCAAAATCAAATTTGCAGAGGAGGATGAGAAGCAGAAAAGCAAGCAGGATGGGGACAAGGAGAGCCTGATCGAGGAGAGCTGCACGCCTCCGGCCAAGGACTTGGCTGGGTTTGCTAACTCCTGCTCCCTTCATGGGATTAACCACATCTTTGTCTCTGGTCGCCTGGGCATCCGGCAGACTCTCTGGGCACTTGCCTTTTTGACTTCACTGGCGCTATTTCTGTACCAAGCAGCTAAGTGTGCCATCTCTTACCTGGAGCACCCTCATGTCACAGCCCTGAATGAGGAGGCGACCCCCGAGATGGTTTTCCCCGCTGTGACCATCTGCAACATCAACCGCTTTCGCTTCTCTGCGCTCACCGATGCCGACATCTACCACCTGGCTAACTTGACAGGTCTGCCCCCCAAAAACAGGGATGGGCACAAACCTACAGATTTAATGTATCCTGCCCCTGACATGCAGGACATCTTCAACAGGACAGGACATCAGTTAGAAGAGATGCTCATGAGCTGCAATTTCAGTGGACAGAACTGCTCAGTAGAGGACTTCTCTGTGGTGAGTGGAAAAGTTTCTCAAAGTTCTGCCTTCACCTGACTCTTATCATATTATATTCTATCATCATGATTTATTGGCTTCATCAAAACTTTTTTCACATTTTAAACAATATGAGGAATTATACGTGCATAACTTTACAATGATTGTCTTGTTCATACAAAACTACCAAAGTAAAATGAACATTTTAGGGCAAGAGGAATTGAAATTCTCTTTGTGCTTGTACTCTTCTCTGGGGGCCATGTGGTTCCCACGATACATTTCTGCATGCAAGATTCATGGATTTGGCTCAGTCATTGAGCTGTTTCTCCTCTCACTAAGTTCTAAGCAGCAACAGTGTTTCTCTCCAGCCGAGTGTTTCAGCTTGTACCAGAATCTATTATGTCAAAGAACAAAGGCTGCTCCCGCGGAAGAAAAACAGAGAGCTGTCGTATGTGGTTGTATACTTTTCCAAGGCAAACTGTGCTTTAATGCTGCCTCCAACTCCAGTAGCTGTGAGTGCATGGCAACAAAATTGTCATCGAAAATAGCCGAGTCTCTTGTTCCTCTCTTTCCCATCTCTCCCTGTCGCTCCCCCTCTCTCTTTCTGACATTGCAGAGCAGCTGCTTCTCTCTCTCTCTCTCTCTCTCTCTCTCTCTCTCTCTCTGAGCTCTTGTACCTTTCAGGAGGGAAGGAGTAATGCTTCTTCTACGTTGTATTTCAATCTTGCTGCTGTTAAGATTAAATATTTAAAGACAGACATACATGATTTTTGCATTAGCCAGATTGACTAAAAGGAATGAAACAATTTCCATGAGAGGGAAAGTGTGTGTGTGTGTGTGTGTGTGTGCGTGTGCGTGTGCGTGCGCGCGCACGCACGTGTGTGTGTGCGCGTGTGTGTCAGCGTGTGCATGTGTGTGAAAGAAAAAGGGGGGGGGGGGTCAAGTGAAAGAGGGAGAGTTTGTGCCTGTGTTCTGTGCACTATTTATTAAAGGCACTGTCCTTGCAGGAGATGGATTTCCCCATCTCTTTTGCAGGAATAGGAATATGCAATTGCTTTAGTGATGATAAAGTGCGGGTGTCAAGTCTTAATAGGGTATGTTGAACATTGATATGCTCACCTTCCTGAGACCTAAAGATTCTGTCTTTTCATGAGGATGGCACTACATTACCTCTGATGTGCCAAATTACACCAAAGAAATAATGGCACTTCACTGCTTCTCGTTTGGTTTCTCTAACTGTGCGCCAAGGTATTTATTTTTTCTTTGCTGGTTTTTAAGGCAGCTTCTCACATGGAGACATAAAATTACCTGTGACATGAGAATGAAATTTTTCTCAGTTGTATCAGGCAAAAGAAAATGTCATGCTCCTCAGGGGAGCTGAAAAGTTTGACGAAATTCAGTCTGAAGC
Source organism: Seriola lalandi dorsalis (assembly GCF_002814215.2). Taxonomy (NCBI): domain Eukaryota; kingdom Metazoa; phylum Chordata; class Actinopteri; order Carangiformes; family Carangidae; genus Seriola; species Seriola lalandi. Next base: position 325,678 of record NW_019524526.1, on the reverse strand, counting down.
AACAACATGGCTCTAAAAGTTTATAATGTGCTTCTAGCACGTTTGACGGCAATGTCCTCTGACACTTTGACACTCAGTCCTCCCTGAGTACATTAATTAGCAGATAATTCTGACATCCAGGAAATGTCTGTCCTGTGTCAGTCAATGAAACGTCCCGTGGCTCTCTCCGGACACGGGGTGACTTCATCACAGATTAAGACACTGTTGAAAGTTCCCTAAGCTGCTGTTTCTTCTCTGTCGGCTATGTGATCTGCATTTTCAGGGGCTGTCAGTTAGATTTGTTACAGGCTACTTGCTGCCTCCACGCATGACAAATCACTTACTTTGAGTCCTGGTGGGGATCACAACTGGGAGTGAACAGAGAGAAAGGGAGGAAGGGCTGGGAGTTGTGGGAACAGGCAGGAGTAAAAATGAAACTCAGTTACACGCACCTCTGTTCGTGTTTATGTAAGTGTGTGTTTTATAACTCCAAATCGAACATCATTTGTTGCAGCAAGGAAGCCATTATCAGAGGTGATGTGCTATTAATCACATGCAAGCATGTACAAACCCACATACACTCACATCTAAAAGTCTCCTGCACACATCGGTCATTATTCTGCCTTGCATAGGTCCCTCCTTCAGGATCGGCTTCTTCTAATGTATTTTCTTTGGATTGATCATTCTGGGAGCTCCAGATGTTTTATTTTGGTAATAGCTATGTGAATGTGGGGCTCTTGGGAAAATTGCATGATGAAATATAATTGCGATATTATACACATTATAGATTTTCTGTAAACAGACCATGTTCTCTGTAATACACCTCGGGTTTGCGTTTTGCTGTATTCTCCTCTTAATTAATTGCTTATAATTTAATTAATCGTTGCATTTGAATGATGTTGTTTTAGTGAAAACTGTGTCTCAAATGTGTGTTTTAAATACCTAAATGTCTCTCTCTATTAATATATATATATATATATATATATATATATATATACACACACATTTACTTCAATTTTAAGTTATTAGTTTATTCATTCTATATATTCACTCACTGTTTAAAAGACTTAAATAAATACACATCTCAAGGCCAAGACAAAATTGTCTGGCTGCTCTAATTTATGACAGGAAAATACATAACCACGTAGCAGTGAATTTGTTTTCCTCTTTCCAGCATCGTCGGCCGGCGTGATTATTTGACGTAGGTAATAAGGCCATTCTTTATAATTAAAGATTACATTATTGACTTGGATTAATCACAGAAGATAAAGCTGATTCAACAAGCCATGAATAAATAGATTAATATTTTTCTCCCAGTCTAACTCTGAATAATTGTTCATCTATTGTGTGGTGCTGTCGCAGAGATGAGCAGTGAGCCCTTTGGCTTTTTTTAAACAGAGCTCTGAATTGGTTTGCTCTAACTCTCAGCTGTGTTTGCTGCTGCATTATCAGATTTTGCTCTCAGCAAGGACAGATCCCTTTTGCATATATTCATGGAGATAACTAAACAGCTATAGGGTGGCATGTGAGGTGATCTATAAAAACCTGGGTTAACGGGGACAACACAGAGGGGCTCTCCGCCTGCAGTCTGTCATTATACTGACTGAAGCGCCTATTGTGTGTTTTTATAGATAATTGAATGTTTAATAGTATAAGCCACAGATGATCATCACACTGCTTCCCTGTCTTTCATGGTGGGATGGAATCTAAAACCACATTAATGTAAATCAATACTAAAAGACATACCACAAAAGAGACATTACTGTGAGTTGATCTCAATAAATCTATTGTCCTTGTGTGGCTCATGAGGTAAAAAAAATAATCGGTGAGCAATGGAAAAATATTGCAATAACACAGAGATGAGTCACCAAAACTATCTACATAAAACTATAACATGTCCAGTGCAGCTCTGTTCTACTGGGAAACAAGTTTTACATTTTGCTGGCATGTTGAAGCATACACAAGGGCATAAGGTGCAAGGTCACACCATTAGTCAGTCCGTTACGCAGTCCTGCTGTGGTGTGTAAGATGTAGTTTTCAAGCCGATGCACCTGCAAGAAGTGAGTGCGGTCTTCCCTGTTACAACAAGAAATACAGCCCCTACCTCTGCTGTTGTATGTGAGTCCTGTGAACTCCCCAGCACATGCTTTCATACGCAGTTTTATATATATATCGGTGTGTGTGTGTGTGTGCGTGCGTGCGTGCGTGTGTTTGTTTGTGTGTGTGTGCGCACGTGCATGTGGTGTACATGTGCAGATGAGTGTGAGAGTGACATCCACTTCCCCAGTGAGTCAAAGCCTGCACATCCCTTAACACTGCACCCACCCACTCACACGCACACTAACACACACGCCTCACCCAGCCAGCTGCCTTCCCCCTGGTGGAGAGCAAGGAGTGTGGGAGCGTGAAAGTGACTTGCTATCTGGACTGGCTTCGTCTCCAACAGCCTGTCAATTAGCCGTCTACAGTTCCACTGCTGTGGGTGTCCCTGCAGCTTAGCATGCTGTCTGATATCTGATCCACACACCCAACCCTAGAGACCAGTGCTGAGCCTTATTAAACCCCCCACGCCCCATAAACAAACAAATACTCGCTGTTTTTTCTTTTGACCCATCTTGCAAAATGCAAAAGAAATAAGTTAACTAACCGATCCCATATCTTGCCTTCACAATGAAGGCTAAAGGAGGACTGTTGCTTTCACAACCCACTTCCGTCCCGCTCCACTCCTTCCCCAGCTTCTCCTCCTCCTCCAGCGTATCAGAGGAAGATGAATTACAGTGCAATTGGTCGGCTGCTCCTCCCGATATGCATCACCACTGTCTAATCAGATGAAACCCACCTGTGACCAGCCACTGGATAACACCAATATGCAAACAGTTTATATTTGTGAAGATTTACCTTTTCTATCCCTCCCTGAGCCAGTTTTAAAACCTCTCACTGTGCCACGGTTTGGAGCGCTGGTTTTGATGAGGAGAATCTGTGGCTAAGGGATGGCTTTTAACTCGACGATAAAGGCTTCCGATGTTGTGGTACAGCTAAACCCCCTCCTCTAACCCCTGGGAGTCTTTTACTCACACAGACATTTGTCTCTTTCTGACAAGTCATACACCGAGCTGTTGGTAGTGTTAATGTGGCTTCACACACACACACACACACACACACACACACACACACACACACACACAAGCATGTCTCTCCATACAAACACACACAGGTTTCATCACAGATTGAGAGAGCTGGCTTGCAAGATTGATCATGACTCCTGACTGGGTGCCCCTCCCTCTCAGGAGGATCAATACATCCTTCAGTCAGATTGCTTCCCTGCCCTTCCTACTCCAAGTCTGGTGTGACTAATTATCCTGTGCCTGTGTTTTGGGCCCAGTCTCAGCTGCATTTGTTAATGCCGCCAGAGTTGCTAAAGAATTTGATCTTTAGAACAAGATATCTGTTTGTTTTAGCGTATATATCCAGCCCAGATCAATCAATATACACTGTCTACCTTTTCCCTAAAGGGCGCTGAAATTATCGAGCAATTCGAGATGACTCACAGCTTGAACTGCAAGGGGATGGGGAGAAATGAGCATTTTTATAAGGTGAAATAAAATTTAAAGACGGAACCAAAAGTCAAAATATAGGTTTTTCATAAGACGTTGATCAATGTGTTGTAATGTGAAGAAAGGTTTATGTTACCAAAAACATCTCTGTCTGAATTAGGATCCACCTTATAAAGAGCAAAAGGGAATTGATGGAGATTGCACCCTTAGGCCTGATTAGATTACTCAGAAATTTAAAAAAAAAACTCAAAGTTGAATTAGTTCTTACAAATGAAAAGCGTGTGTCTACATGTTGCAGGATTATGGAGGTAATAGCCTGTTTAAGTAGCTTTTTTTTTTTCTTTTTTTTTTTTTACTTTGCTCGATTTCCAAGTTGCAAACATTTTCCTCATCAACAGTACTAATTAAGTATTGTGGCATTTTCAAGTTGGGTCTCTCCGTGTTTGAAAGGTTTGGGTTGCAGCTGCTCTGCTTCAGTGACCCCATCAAACGAATACATCTCATCCCAGCTAAAGCCACTACCCACAATACCGGTGTCACTCCCCAGGATTCTTTTAAAAGGACTCATTAACCAGTGGATTTAGGAGAAGACTTTGATCTCTGTTTGAGTAAAACTAATGAATGATTTTAGTAGTGAGTGTGCATATTTCTTAAAAATATAGTTGACTCAAACTTCATCCTGCTCAATTAAGTACTCCTGCACTCCTGCACCTCCATCATAATAAGGCTTTTTTTTCTTGCAGTTTACAGTGATGATGAACAGCGTCTACCTTGCGGATAACTATGATTATGAAAGCCTTTGGCCAAGAACACTTTAAATGCACACTTTTCTTCTTAGCTGCCAATGTGAGCTTTTTATTTTGTCATCTTTCCCAGTCTCTGAATACATTAGTGGAAATTCCTCTGAAAAATTAACCAAGCTTGCTTTTAGGCCAGCGCCACATAATGGGTTCGTGCTTCTTCATTCCTCTCGCTCGTAGGGTTTAATTACTTTGAGAGAGATAGCACATGCAGGAGGTGGACAAAAAAATAGAGACACCTTACAATGTAATTCAGTTCTACACAGCAGTTTAAAGTTCATATTAATCCAATTTGTTTACTAAAATAAAAACAGCAGTTTTTAGTATTTTCAAAATTATGATGAGAACTGAAATGCTACAGTGGTAAAATCAAGTGATACAAAGAAAAGTCCTTGTTTTCCTCTCTGTTTATAATTTTTTATTGAAATATCAATGTCCAACTGCACAGACGTAACTCACAGAAGGAGTGTACATTTGAAATCATGGACTTGCGCCACAAATTGAGAAGTTTCAAATGAAAGAGCAATGTGTGGGATCATTTTGATTACAGACCAGAAAGCATCAAACTTACTAAAAGTGCGTCATGCAGCCGTCTGTGAATTTGAACTAAGAGGGAATACCAAAATTAATCTCAGGACATACCCCAACTGCTGGAATTAAGGTGTTTGAGAGAAAAGGATTATAATGCCCAGTGGAGTGCTGGTTTACTGTTACTTCCAAACTGATATAAAATAAAGACAAATACATTTCTAAATAAGACTTAATTGAAATAGGCCAGAGAAACTAGAAATGGTGAAAAGACTGTCAGAGACGTGTTAAATCACCTCTGAGGATATTTCTGAGGCCGTAGTCACATTAAGAACACATTCCCACTCCCATTGTGTGCACGCCCTGTATATCTGGTATTTTAAATAGATTTGAAAGAAATGTAGAAATCATGGCCAGTGTGATTTGGATGAAAATGTCAGTCAGCTACAATTCAGGCGATGGAAATAGCATACAGCACAAATGTCATAGTGAATATTTACCCCTGGCATAGTCCTAACACGAGGGCCTCGTCTGTCTGCTTGGCCAGACACTTAGCCTTTATTCTGCATTATGTCTAATGTCACACACTTGGCCATGGTCCTTTCTGGTTTTTTGAGTTTGTAACCACACATATCTCAGCTAATGTTGTCAAACATGCTTTTTAGTTCTTTTCCCTCTCTGGGCACATTACTGTTGACTGCAGTGAATGCAAACTAGGTTTGAACTATGGTACAGAAACACTAAGGTATCATGACAGGTGTGATATTTTGTCTGAATGTATATGGCTCTGTGAAGTAAACCACCTGAACAGGCCTTCCTTATGACGATGGTTGGCATACCTTGTAGCTTCCTCTCGGGAGATGCATGCAGTGATTTGTCAAATAGCTTTGAGGTTGGGTCAGCAGCAAATGCACAAAATACCTTTTCTTCTCCTGTGTAATGTTCATACCGACTGAAAATCCCTGATATTCTATATTACTTAATAATGTACACCAAGCTTATTGAACAACACGCTATGTTAGAAAATGCTGAATAATTCAGGGTAATGCCTTCCCTGTGTCAGTAGCTCCTACTGACCGTCTTTAGGGCACTTGTGCAGGGATCCTGGTTATGTCTTTATACTGTTTTGTAAAGCTTTGTTGAACCAATGGTGGATTAAAAATTTCCATCAAAATTTAATTCAGGCCGCCTTTCTACTATTGCTGTTCACAAGCCACTGCACTGTTGCAGATAATGCTAAGCATCACTATGACCTACTTCAATCACAATATGACCAACAGAATCAGAAGGATTTATCCTGACCAAGGTTCATATAGATTTGAATGGGCTGAATTTTCTATAAACTAAATTACAGATCTGTACATGTGGTCTACATAGCATTACGCTCATTACCTTTAAAGGTGATGAAACAAATATATCTGTGCTTAAAACAGCATAAAAACAGCAAAAAAAAAAAAAGACAGCCCAATCACTTCTTTATCAAAGTTATACATCGTCCTTGACAAAATGGCAAATTTCTGACTACCCTGTAGCCACAGAAATCAGTGGTCGGTAGCTTCAATTTCCATTTGTTACAATATGTGAAGATTAGGGATGCCGCGATTTTTTGCCGCCGATACCGATCATCTTTGAGTGAGAATGATCGATCCACGGTCGATAACGATCATATTTGAAATGCATTGCAGATGGCATACGTTGTATGAGTCTCACACACTTTGTAAAAGTTTCACACAGCCAACATGTTGTTTTGTTTTGGTGGCCTGTCGACACATTGAACAAGGTGGCAGCCGGGACACCAGAGTATTAACTATCGGTGATTGGTTTTAATGTGATCGTTGACTTGGAGCATTAACGCCGATCTACCGATCACATATTTTTATATCAATCGATCTAGCATCCTTAGTGAAGATACCTAATTACTTAAGTTATGATTGCGATGCCAATTCGAAAATGACGGTCTTTCAAATTGCATTTTTGATACAAAAACAATCAGTCTTTCATCCCATTCTCCTCTGTCTCTCTTCTCTCTCTACTGTGTGTCTTAAGGACTTTTTCTCAAATCACAAACTGATACACACCTGAAATACAGAGCAATGTCTACACATACACATTACATACACAATACTCTACATGCATACCTTCACTGCACTATACCTTTTTATTCTCAACATACAACAACCTCCCATTCACCAGCTTTTGGCTTCCTCGCGGAGACACATTAAGTTCACGAATTGTTTGGATAACATGTGGACAGTAAATCTTTCACCTGACGATGGCAGCTTTGTCGCCAGGCTCTGTCCACGCTGACAAAACACTTGACCTTCAGGTGGAGCGAAATGTCATCTGATTTAGCACACCCAGTTCGAATTGCCACCGCTTATTTTGTCATCCAAGCATTTCATGTTGGTTAGGAAGTGTCAGAGCAAACGCATTACAGCGTAATGAGCTTGCGTATCGAAGGAGAATCACACACATCAGGATTTCTGATCTCATTTGGACAAAGCATTTACAAAGCTGTTACTGTATATCTGTGTCTCTGCTTCAATGTAATTGTAAGGAATATGAAGATAGATGAATCCATTACATGGTATTCTTTAGCTTTGATACCAATTTGTTGGTGAAATAAATGTGAAACATCTAGGCCTCTTTTGTGCTGCATGCAAAGATACTAGATTACAAATCTCTGAAGTGGCATTTGTGCTGAAAACCTGATTTTTTTCCAAAGTGACAGTGAGGGAAGCCATAGTGTACTGAGCCCTTGAAACATTAAAGATGATGGCTTTATCATTATACATGTATAATGCAATGTTTAATTTATTTTGAGAAACACCACCGTCCGTTGTCATCCCTTTTTTCCTTGATTTATGCTTCTCCTTCGGTTAGCATGGTAGCTTTTTGTCCAGTGGAACATCTGTCAAGCTATATTTACCTACTTTCCTTATGTCCCCTGCTCACGTGATCACCAAGTCACTGTTAGGCATGTTTGTTTAAACAAGCGTGTAACTGTGGTCATGTGCCCCAATGGTGTTGTCAAGATTAATTCTGTGTGTTTCCTAACGCATGCTAATGAGGAAGTTGTGTGCATTTGATTGTCAATAACGTGAAATACGGCCCTGCTCCCTAAATGCTGGCTCCGTTCAATAACCTATTAAAGTTGAATCACAGATAACTTGGCGCACATCAGGAAAGCAATCTGAAATTTGTGCTGACATTGATCCAGCAGGAAGGAGACCTATTGCTCCGATTAACACTGTTGCCCCAGGAGAGGAGTACCTCGGCCATTAATAGCCCACTGTCCTAGATTTTACTTAGACCATATAAAATGCTTTTATTTATGAGACACATAGGGGTAAAGCATCATGGACACAGTAGAATAGCACCAACTTTTTTTTTTTTTTATCTATCTTGGGTAACTGATCACAGTCTGTCTCACTTCCGGGTAATACTTTAGCCGACACTATTTTCAGTCTGTTAATGTAACATAGTTCGCAGAGTGTATTATGCTACAATCATTAGTCTGGCGCGCATAGATACATATAAACTGTGCACTTATGGTAGCAGCCAGTGTTGCATCTTTATGATGTGTGTATGTGCTGACACATTTGCTCTCATTGTCACAGTGTTAGTCTGGAAATTGACCTAAAAACATAAAGCTAACAACTGTGTAGTGTAGAACATTACTGTAAAATAGAGACATTTTGTTGTCATTGTCATATCATCTCTTTTCTTGTTGATGTCTTTTCAAGATCTTGACGCTGTGGCATTTGAGGTGCCTTTAACACCAGACTGAGCATTTGAAGTTAGGCGGTTTGCATTGCTAGTTACAGTTTCTTGCACTTTGAGTGTCAGCTCAGAACCAGCTAATGGGTGTCTTGACTCATTTTAAACAGTTGCACAAGAACATCTGTAAAATGCCATGGACCCTTTCTAAGCGTGCCAATTATTTGAATACGAGATGTCTGCGTGCTGCTGTAGTTTAATGCCAACTCATGGGAGGCTTCTATAATTAGATCCACTCAGAATGTGATTGTCTGATCTTACAACGAAATGAAAAGCATATAACATGCACATGGCTGGAAAAGACAAATAGCTCATCCGTTAAACAACCCCTCAGGAACTTAGGGAGAGAAAATGACGGATCTTTTCAAAATTGTGGTCTCATTCATTTAATTATAAACACTGTGATAAGGGCATCTCCTTAGAATAAATATGACCAGTAATGAGGTATGGCATTGCTGTTTATCCGTGTCCTTGACATTCACTTTGAGAATAAGTAAAAGGGGTAATGGCATCCTTTTAAAGAGATCTTGAAAGTCCACGGAACGGGATAAATGTCACTGGGTTTCACTCACACAAATCACAGTTTTTTCTTCTTCTGTGACCTTCAGTGTATCTACTCTAAAAAGAATTAGCAGGATATTGATAAATAATTGGTATGTATACTATGATGAAAGTGATCCCCAGAGACAGATTGAATATGTTTTCCATAAAAGTATGCCCTTAAACTGCCAATTAATTAGTGCTTTTAGGTAATGGTAAATAATTAATTAGCATGACATTGAGGGACTCCTGGGACAATGTGACAACTGGATACATTAGCAAACTTCAGCATAAGCCAGATAAGCTTGAGTCTGCAGCCCGTGCCACATAAATCCATTGTGTATTTGAATATCAGTGTAATCTAATTGGTGTCATTATATGTCTCTTGGCAAGAGCTTCGCCTAAGGATACCATTTGGCTGCTCCAGTGGAAGCGTACTGTGAACAGATCAATAGATGTAGTGGGCATGATTATGTTATGATTATACACTGCCTTGTAAAGCCCAGAGAAAGGTGATTTGAAGAAAGGTGCCACACCTCTTGGCAGACTTCCTTCAGCTAGAAAAGCTCAGTGGGAAACAGAACGGTCAGTGAGATTGGCTGCAGCCCTGCTTTAGGACCAGCTGGTTCGAGTGCAGAATTAGAGCCTCCCCTCTTGTTTCCACCTGCCATATGCTGCTCAAGTGTTCCAAATCATGCTATTATTTGCTTCATTTCCTCTCTGTCCAACTCAGCTTGCAAGTATGTCAGCTGCTGGCCCCTATAGCATGACATCTAATGATGACTGAAAAGTGTCAGACTTATTCAACCAACACATTCTAGATCATTTGAATAAAAACGCATTTTCACCAGCATACCAGTAAGAGAAAGGTGTCAACATGAATTTTACTCTTCAAATTTCCTTTTAAATAAGACCACAACAGAGCCGGTTTTCATTCGTACGCCTCTGAATAATTGAACTTACCACTCTTAGAATTCAGTTATGATGTAAAAAATAAATCAGAACTGATCCTCACAGAGCTTATGATGATACTCGGAAGAGGTCACCTTTAACCGTGCCTCTTTCTAATGCAGGTTATGCAAGACTATGGCCTGATCTCATCAGACATCGCCTGTGTACTGAGTAGATGCCACTGAATAAATAAAACCCTCACCCTTCCAAACACCAGCGTAAGATTCCAGGATTAGCATCTCATTAGACAGTTCTTGTGCTGGTGATTTGTGGACAAAAGAGTGAGAAATGGAGCAAAAGAGGGACTGTGTTAGGTCCTTTTCCTGTGTGTGGAAGAGATTTAGGTCGGCAGATACTGTGAACGTGTTATGAGGCATCATCACCAGCTCTGTCACACAAGCTGCATCATTACAGAATACTGTGGCAGAGATGTAAGTTGGAGCTACAAACAATTTCACAGAAGCAAAATTCACCCTTGTAAATCTTTAAGATAATTGCTAAAAATTCTTGCACCCAGGAAGACAGTGTAATCTCGAGAATACTTGCAATGAAAAACTTGGTGACAGTCTGCTTCTGAGATAAATTGGCTTCAGCAAAAGTGTCTCCTGCTGGTGGTCAGTCTGTGTTATCTGTGCCATGAACATGCAATTTCCCCTTGATTGTGCTCCCCACGGATAAGTAAACACATTCAGCAGAGCAGTAAACTACAAAAGACAAGAGCCCCAAAAAATAGTGGTAATAATCTGCCTGAAGAGACAAATTCAAACCCTAATTTACAGATATTCTCAAGATTTTAGGTATTCAGATTGCCAGTCTGCAGTAGACATGTGGACCCCTGTTCCTGTCTTCGATTTAAGATAAAACCTGGATGTCAGTTTGTTCTTCCAGCATGGCTCCAAAATACGAAGCAAAAAAACCTTTATATCCACACTGATTTCCTAGATGTCTCTGGGAGATGTACTATACCTGACCAATATGAATGAAATATGAAATGGCTGGATTGCCTGGGCAGCCCGATCTATTCCGCACCACCACCTCAATTTAACCGCACAAACAGCATGTAGCAGAATTGGATGGCAAGGTTAATGTTACAGACTTGCATGGAACAAAGTTTAAAAGGAAGGGTAATATTGGTATGTTACTTTTGTTATTCCCATGAGGATGATGAAACATTGATTTCCATATGTAAGGTGAAATGATAAGCCTAGCATATAGGCGCCCTAAATGGAGGCTGCAGTCTGGATTTCGAATGAAATGGCAGTGCTGTGTTTACCTCTGGCTGTTGATAGTCCTATAATCTCTTTCCAACTCCGAGGACTGTTCCTTGTTAGTGTGCGACACTATCATAAAAATCTTCATGTCACTATGAGCAGTCCAAGAAGTCGTACTGTGAATTTTACTGAAGTTAAAATGCCTCGCCTTGCGTTGTCATCATGACATGTAGGTAGTGTCTGAAATTAACTTTTTAGTTCAATGCCAAGGGCTGTAAACTAAAAAATTACCTGCCAAGAAAACTGCCCCTTATCACCCAAAATATTTTTTTCAGAGAAATATATTACTCCACACATTCTCAGCTTTTTTGGAATAGAATCAGGTATGCAGGTGTTTTAATACTCACTCACATTAATTTGTTTACTCACTTAGTTTGCCATAATCTTTTAATGTGTCAGACCTGCTATGTACAGTAATCACTGTGGAATAGAGGGATGACATTAATTTAATCAACTATCCAGACAGTTGTACTTGATGGTTTACTGAACAGTTGGCATCCAGTTATTTTGAAATGTCGCATGAGTTGATTTCACTGCAGGAAATATTCCCCTCTTCCCACTGAAAGGTTAGAAAAGGTTTTGTCCAGGCACATAGTGAACAGTCTAATAAAGGTTTTTGAAGCTGTTGCAAAAGGGCAAACGCGGCATAGATGTAAGGAAAAAACACAAAAACCAACTGCAGGAGCAATGCCCTATTTGCGCTATGCTGTATCATTTAAAAATGAAAGGGCATAAATACTTTTAATAGTGAACAAATAACAAAACATTGAAACCTTTTACGTCATAAAAACATATGTTGACATTATCTTCATTTTAATAAATTGGTAGCAAAGAGAGAAGTAAAAGGCAGAGAACAGAGCTTTTCTTGGCTAAAGATACAGCTAAACTGTAACCTGCTAAACTTTGATTTTTTGGGTTTTTTTTATTTTTTTACAAGGAAATAGATTTAAACATACATCAGGGCCTAAGACGATGTGAACACCAAATCACCTGCTCTGCCTATAGTAAAGGAGGCAGCAGCTGTGACTTATGTGTTTGGTTCCTTTAATCTGGAACAACAACCAAAAAAAAAGGTTACATTGCTGTGCTTGAGTTGTGACCATTTTGGCGGTCACAGTGACATATTCGAAATCAAGTGAGCCAAATATAAAGCAACACGGACTGACAGGTAGCTCATTCACTGGGCAGTTTTGGTGCCTTGTCGTCCTGCATCATCAGCACCTGAAGGGGGAAATGAAAGCACGGTTTATTTTAGTGAGTGACAGCAAGTCTGTACCACATAATTTTATTTGTTTGGTGTGGTGGGCACCACTGAGCTCACGAAGACATGGTCGGTTATTAATGGCCGCAAATGGACTTCATGCGTCAGGAAGCTGGCAACTTTAACGTAGAAGACTGCAGTTTGCATCCCATGTCATTTCATCATGTTGAGTTTATGGAGTAAATATTATGTAGTTAAGTAGTACAACCAATTACCCTGAACTAAGACTTTAGGCTTTAGTTAATGTAAGCATATACGTTGTTTCAACTAATGAAAACTAAACCTAAATTAGTCGTCTTAAGCTGTTTGCACAACTAATGTTGATGTGTCTGTTTCAGAAATGCATTGTCTTTGACAAAGAGTACAAGGCATTCATGAGGCAAAGTCAGAAGCTAATTGAGCCATATCAGCTGCACTCTAATCCTCCCCTCCCTTTGGTCTTTTCCTCTTACAGCAGTTCTCCTCTATTGTCTTCTATCAGATGTGACAAATGTATGCATCATGTTAATAATGTGAATAATGTATTTAATGAGTAGCCCTAATTAGCCAGTGTATCATCCTGCTACGTTGTCTTTTCACCCAGCACTACCCTGGAATGACCACACAGTTACTGCAGTTGAGATCAGTGTTATTGTCGCCATGATGAGGTTTTGGTAAAGAATTTGAGCATCCTTAAAATTCTCTTTGCAGGAACCCAGTACTTACAGTGTAGTCATGTTTATGGTGGATAGACTCATTAATGAGCAGATCCATCCATGTGTGAAACTGGATATAATTGCCATCTCAGATAGAAATTAAAGAAGTTTCCAACCTCCTACTTGTAACTATGCTACTAAACCACTTTTATCAGCTCATTTTATCAGCTCATTTTACCAGTGATGCGGAGTTCTCCACTTGTTTACGCAGTTAGCATTAGTAAAGATCATTTTAGCTGGGAAATGTATTATTGTATCATGCTTTAAAAGGAAAGAGAAATCATATGATGAAAAAGTGGTGGAGGCACTCTCATCCTCTTCTGAGGCCAGTCATGTAATTTCTTTTTTAGATTCATAGGCACAGAGACAAATTATCAAACAGAGCAGAACTGAACCAAAGAGCTGCAGTGGCTCAGCCAGTGGAAAAACAGAAGTTTAAATGCTACGGCTTTGTATAGACTGAATAATGGAAAGCTACTTAGAACCTTTGTTTTGCTTTGATATAAATGGCAGACAGCATGAGGAGACCAGCAGGGACCAAGTAAGAGAACGGAGGCTTTCTAACATAACTTTTTTTATTACCCGACCGTAACATATCCATCCATTACAGTTTTGAGGCCTGTAATTGTCTTTACATTAAATAAATAAATAAATAATTACCCATTTTGAAGGGATTTCTGTTTCAGATAAAAATTCAGCAACAAAGATGTTTAAAAATGTCATGTCAAAAGAAATTTCACTGTACATGTTTTCTGTATTTGACTTTAATTTATTTGTGCTTTTCTTTTGGAAGACACGTAAAACTTGTGATGTTTTGTCATAAATCAGAAGTGGTACAAATAAAGTTGTAACATTTAATTCATGAGCTCCATTGTGGAAACTAGTGATTTCACTAAAATGAAACATCAATGAAACAGCATCTTCTATATTCGGGTAAGTGACAATGAAAATTGGATATTGGTCAAAATTTATACATTGTGCTTCCTAACAAATTTTGCCAATATTTGCTGTTTGGTGGGAATTATACACTTAATCAATTCCTCAAAATCTTTCAACCACATTAAATCACAGAATTCCCTGTTCATCAGTTTGATCATCAGAAAATGCATATGTTGTACGTATCACTGTAAATGAAGGTACTTGGTTTGCTGTGGGCAATGTAAGATGTGATTCAAATAATCTTTACAACCTCTCTTAACTCCTCCTGTGAAAAATTGATAAGTGTTTCTGGGAACGACTACTCCAACAGTCTCCACATGCTGGAAAGTTAAGATCATTTGATCACCCACCTCAGAGACATCCGCAGCAGTGATTTACTCCCTGTATTTTATTTTATATTTTATCCAGCCGATCATCTATCTCAGCCTGGCACATGGAGCAAGGATTTGCCCTCTGTATTCAGTCTTCCAGATTACAACAGGTTCAGCTGCCTGTCCACCGCCCCCCCATTCAGCTGAAGCCTTTTGTAGGGCCTGTGGGACGTGGCTCGGCGCCGATGATCCTGAGATGTTGCTTGAGGTTTAATCCCCACACTGTGAGAAATGAGGTTCTCCTGCTCTCCCTCTTGCTCCTGCAACTTTGATCAAGCCCTAATGTGATTAGGCAGTGACCCTGACATGACTGGCCCAAGAACTTGCAAAAGAAGCCATGGGAGGGGGAGGGTAGGGAGAGCATCTAATCTGACCAGTAAACTGGGAGAAGAAAGGAATTATTCTGATGGTGTCTTTCCTCCGTTGCCTTGTGGGTAATAAAGGTTTCATGTATTCGTTTTACCCCGGCAAAAAGTGCGATCTATAATGACCTGACATTTCTTTTTTAAAACTAGCCAAGGGGCTCATGATTTGAATGTTAACCAAGGTTCTACTTGACGTAAGGTGCAATCCACAGGGAGCGAGCTTCCTTTGAATTCTACAGGAACTATATTAATGTAAATCTTCCACTGCCTGTATTACTGAGAAAAATAGTTGTGTACACATTCTGTCATCGCAGTGCATCTGCATGAGTAACACTCACAACATATTTCAGTTATTCACATGAGACTAGGCCTTCACTGTACCCCTCACAGATACCTCTTGTTCAGAATCATGCACTGAGCCTGTTTACTGTGTCATGTATTGGACTGCTCCCATATGTGCTGCACATTATTCCTGCCGTCAGCTCGCTGATGATGTGTGGGGTGAAACGTGGTGCTTTAACTTGAGAGGCCAAATGTGTCAAGTCTCGATATATTAACTTCACTCTAATGGACTTTATCAGCCATAGTGCAGAAAGTCATGGAGATTAGAGTGAGAGGGAGTGGATGTTTGATTATTTTTGCTTTCTGTTCAGTTCACCACATCATGCAAGCAGTTGCTTGAGGACACTTAAAATGCCTTTCGGAATCCGTTGAATATGGCTTTATACTTCATTTTTCAGGTACCTGCATTTCGTCTGCTGATACAGAGGCTGGCCACAGCCCAATAATCCTCACTTGTAATGAGTTCACAGTAATTTAAGGCTATGTCTTCTCAGTGTAGCACCACAAGATTTCCTAAACAATATATGATGATTCCAAGGAGTTTGCAAATGAGCATATTCAAGTGCAAAATTGCATGCCATGGAAATTAGAGAAATAGATTTTACATTTACACCATGTTTTTATTTAGCATTTCAGTCCGATACTAGCTTGAAGATGCAGCTATGTATTGTGTATTCCTTGCTTGCTTTGGCAACCCAAAAGGGACAGTGTCAAAGAAGAGACAGAATGTGAAAGATGTCCTGTACAATTGGCAGTGAGATGGAAAAAGATGCTGCACCACAAGGGATCCTTTGCCATTAGTCTAGAATGAGGGAGCTGGTGTAGAATGGAAATGGGCTGATTTACAGACATCATGGTGCTTTGGATCAAGAAAAAATGTATCAGATCACTCTCATTGTTTATTTCAGTCAACATTTTGACCAAACATCAGGAAAGCAAGAAGATACATGATATTGTTTGGCAGACATTTAATATGTGGAAGTGGTTCTAACGAAACCTCGTCATTTACTGACAACACATAACCATTATAACACAGCCAGCACAGTGTGACTCGAACATCAGGGTTTGGATTGGGTCAGTTTAAATCTTAGAATGGTGTTTCTTATGCTTATATACTGACTTATGACAGCAACAAAGTCAACCAATGCAATAACACAATAACAAGTATCTTGTACAACCACTGCATCCTTCCCGTCCATTGAGTTGCAGCAGTCTTAAATTGTCACTTTTTCAAAATAGGGATGTGTAAGCTTCCTAATTAGAGAAAAAACAGCTAAAGATAAATCAATCATCTGTAACCTCTGCATTATATTTGTACTAGCGATATAAAATTCCTGTGAAATCAACTATTTAACAAGTGTTATGTTAAAATGTGTAGAGAGGAAGTTGACAAGCCTCAGTCAGTGGAGATTGAGTAGGAGTGAGACTGAGTAGGAAGTCCAGATTTTTCATTTTGTGGTGAATGAAAAAAAGATCAAAACATCTACACACTTATCTCCATTGCAATGTATTTATATTTAGTGTGAAGGAGATATGTGTGTGGTTTTGGAGAAGTAATTTTTTAAAGAGACTGTCCTTATAGGTTATCTGTGCAATTAGGTTCTTATGACAGATCGTTACGTTTCATTGTTAGGTGACCTCTTGAAGTCACAGACATTATGACTTATTTAAAACCACAGTCCAAAAATAAATCCAACCGAACCATGACCGATCTTTAACCTTACCTGTGTATTAATTGTTACCATGATGATGAAGGTCTGGTAGGCCTGTCACTAGTATGCTCCTATGGGTTGTATCCAAGGAGACTAGTTACCTATGGTCATTTAAGTTGGAGGATTTGTTGAAATAAAACAGGTTTGAATTGGAGCTTGAGCGAGCTTTGTTTACCTACAATCAGCAATTTATTTAAATTGAAAACATGAACGGCACATCAGAGCACAAATTATCCTCAAAAACACAATTTAGTTTTTAGCATTTTGAACTAAACTTTTGAACAAGACACTGCCTGCCTCACTGCATTTGGAGTTGCTCCACATTCAGCAGAGTCATTCGAGGCTGTGCAGGGCTCGACAGGAACATAAACTAACACAGATGCCTGTGTGGTGGCCTTGATAAATCGGGCAATAAATATACCATTTGAGTGAGGTTCATTTATTTGCTTTGCTTATCTTACAATTGTTTTTTCTGATCAGTAAATGTAAGGGCCACGGATTGACTCAATTATAATGACTTTCACCAGTTCAATCTAAGTATCTTTGCTGCTAAGAGCTCATTGTGCTGGAGTGTTTTTTGTAGTGCACTCCCCAGAGTTCACTTGTCAACTGTTTACTGTGTGCAGAGGCTATTCATGTAGCATTTTCTGTATTACTCCTTAATGGAAACAGCTGTACCTCCATTCGATAAACAGAGAAGCAAATGGCACATCTCATACCTACACTTAAGCTTAGATACACAACCTCAGGCTCATCTGCCAGGCATTAAAATCTGATGATGGAAGCATTCTGAACATGAATTTTCCTAAGTGACTATATCCCATAAAATAAATATAGAAAATATATTTAATGTATGAACCCTGGACTGGATGTAATCAGCTTTAATGTTGAATAGGACCTTTGCATAGTATTCTGGCTACTCGTCTGAATCATATTGAAGTTAGTGATAAAGTGATACAAATGAAATATATGAAATGCAAAAACAATTACTAGTAGGTAGGGTAGTTATGTTAAAATGACTTCTCTGACTGATCATAATAGAAGGGTTAACTCTTGGGTTAAACACACTCTTGTTTTGCATGGATGGAAAGATTTCTGCCCCGTGTGTCTCTTTTACAGTCAAAGATGGAAAGGAGAAAGAGGGGGCAGTTATTTTTAAGAGATGGTAGCAGATTACTGTATTAAGTAATAGCATTACTCTCCTTATGTTAATTGAGTTGAGTGCTGGTCAAGTGCTTACATTAAGAAGCACTGGATTCTCATGCAAAAGCCCAGGGTTAGGGGTGTACAGATAGCAATCAGTGGATTACTTTAATACTGATGGAAACTTAAGAGTATGATGATTTTTAGGAAAGTTCTGAAATTATAAAGTTTCCTGTGATTTCGTAACATATATATGAACATTTATTCCCAGTGGATATCAGAGATATATGATATCCTCGGAATGTGTCACGCTGAAAATAAAAATATGTGTATTATGTCTGTGTCTCCAGATTTGACTCAGTTATGACTCAGGAAAGAAATGCGATTCTTGAAGGAAATTGCAGCAATCGGGCGCTAAGTGTTACTGTGGGCCATGAGCTGTGTGTCACAGCCACTGCTGCAGCGCCAGCTGCTGACTGTGTTGATAAGCAAGCCAAATCAATGTGCTAAACTACAAAACTAACTAACTTCCCATAGTTTTCAGAACACCAGCATGCACCTGTTCCTTTCCCCTCACTCAATATCTTCACGTCTCTCCATCCATG